>NW_026442077.1:0-170535 GCF_026898425.1 Galleria mellonella | reverse complement strand
TCATTAAATACCTTAGAGACATCACTAAAAGAGAATAATATATCATTTTTCGATCCCAAAACTGACAGACATTTCACAATTTTACACCAAAACATACATGGACTTCGCACGAAAAAGAAATTAATAGAAATTACTCTTTTAAATATAAACAGAGATGTGAATCCTGATATCCTGTGCTTTACAGAAACATTTATAAAAACTGGTGAGGAAGCCAACATAAACATAAATAATTATGAACTCAGTGCAACTTATACTAGGCCAAATAAAAGGGGTGGTTCTTGTATATTAATTAGGAAAGGATTAGAATATAAAACCATAACTTGTTTTGATGACCTTAAAACAATATATCATTTCGAATGTTGTGCGACAAGCTTAGTTTCAAATAATATGATCATCATTTGCATATACAGAATACCATCTAGGACGCAACGACATATTGACTATTTTTTTGAAAGGATTGACTTATTATTACACATATGCATTAAAAAGTACTCGAAAAAGAAAATTATTATAACTGGTGATTTTAATATCAATATGATTGAAAAAACCAATAAAAATACCATCAAATTATTTGATATTCTTAATAAATATAACATGTCTTTAAATATAAATGATCCTACAAGACAAAACTCTTGCTTAGACTTAATAATAAGTAATATAAACAAGGCATCAGGATATGTACTTCCCCTTTGTCTATCAGACTACAATACAGCACAGATACTCAAATTTAATAGTAACATTAAAAAAGAAATCCCTAAGTTTATTTATATATACAAAAGATGCTATTCGGATGAAAATATTGAAAGATTTAGACAACATTTAAAGAGTGTATCATTTTCAGAGGCATACCAAAAATCAGATGTAAATGATGCTTTCAATGAATTTTATAATCTATTTTGTCTCCTGTACAACCTATGTTTTCCTAAGATTAGAATAAAAATTAACTCTACAGGTAAACTTCCTTGGGTATCCAAAGGTCTTAGAAAAAGCTATATAACTAAAAGAACACTTCGTTATAAATATTACAAGGACAAAACTGAAATAAATCGTAGAAAATACTTAAACTATGATAGACTTTTAAAAAAATGTACAAATTGTTCTAAGAGAATAACGAATATAAAACATATAGCAAATAGTAAAAATATGTGTAAGGCCACATGGAATATAATTAAAAAAGAAACAAGTAATGCACAGACAAAAAAATATATCAGCAAAATTATAAACAAAGATGAATATAAGACTAATCCCATAAATATCGCTACTACATTCAACAAATACTTTACAAACCTTAGTACCAACAATACCTTAAGAAAATCACTTACAAGCGTCAAGAATAATTTATCAAATACTATCTACTTAAAACCAGTAAACGAATCATATATTAGTAAAAAAATTATGTCCTTAAAAAATACAAAATCGGAAGGATATGACTCTGTTTGCACTAATGTAATAAAAAGATGCAAGGAAGAGCTAGTTAAAATACTAACACATTTAATTAATCTCTCTTTAGAGTGTGGAATATTCCCAGAAAAGCTAAAAATATCAGTTGTCAAACCAATATTCAAGAAAGGAGATAGTACTGATTTGGGAAATTATCGACCTATCACATTAATAACAATATTTGCAAAAATATTTGAAAAGGTGATGCATGATCAATTAAATGAATTTTTTAACAAATTTAATATTATTAAACCTAATCAACATGGCTTTCGGAAAAATGGCTCCACAACTCTTGCAGCTTTCAAACTTGTAAATGAAGTTTTGCAAAATGTTAATAAAGGAAATTATACAACTGTGTTATTTATTGATATGTCTAAAGCATTTGACCTTGTGTCCCATGATAAATTATTGTTAAAATTGGAATCTAATGGTATTAGAGGACTTGCAAAGAGTTGGTTACAATCTTACCTGGAAAACAGAAAACAATGTGTGGAAATACAACAACTAGACTCTAAATCAACGGTACAAATGTTTAAATCTGAATATGAACACAATAGTTACGGAGTCCCTCAAGGAAGCGTACTTGGACCGCTATTATTTCTAGTATATATAAATGATCTTGCTGACATAATAAATAATAAAACAATACTTTTCGCAGATGACATTTCAGTTATTGTCTCTACAGATAAAGAATGCTCAATATTGCAACATAAAATGGACATTACAAATACATTGACATTTATTATAAAATGGACACAAGAAAACAATTTTCTAATAAATGTAGGAAAGACAAAAATGATGAATTTTAATAACTTTAAAAATACTTCAATTAATATACATATAAATGAACAAATTATAAATAATGCAAATTGTATGACATTTCTAGGATTAACAATAAATTCTAAATTGACATGGAAAGAACAAATAGAAAAGGTATGTGCAAAGATTAAAAGATTCCCTTTTGCACTCTACAAATTAACCAAGATAGCCAATAAAAATACTGCTATTACAGCATATTTTTCATATGTTGAATCCATGATTAGATATGGATTGCTACTTTGGGGTAATGGCGTTGATGTTGGGAAAATTCTAGTCGCGCAAAAAAGTTGTATACGTGCTATATGTAATATTGCACCTGATGTTTCTTGTAGGCCTCATTTTAAGTCTCTAAATATATTACCTGTTCCCAGTCTGTATATACTTGAAGCGGGTATATTTGTTAAATTGAATAAGCACATGTTTACAGAAGCAAAAGAGCAAATACAAAGAAGCGCAAGATACCCTAAAAAACTAGTGACCAATACAATTCCTAAAACTAGCCGTTTATTAAGAAATTCCTATATGATGTGTTTGAAAATCTTTAACAATATACCTACGGATATAAAGGAACTTCCATTAAATAAATTTAAAATTGTGTTACGTAAATGGTTACTTAGCAAAAGTTTTTACTCTATTGACGAATTTTTCAAGAAAGAATAGATAAATATCTAATATAGTTGTCGATGCATAAATTAAATTAATCAATTCCTGTCAAAATGTGACATTTGCATGTTATTCTGTAATGGCTAAATAGGCACGAAACTTTATGTAATATAAGACCACCGATACCTACCCTATTTAAAGCAAATAAATTTATTATTATTATTATTATTTAAATTTTACTATAATTCTCATCTCCCCTCTTAAGGAGAGGAGATGGCAATTAACCCCCGGCAGAAGCACAGTCGGCCGGGGTTCAGGGCCCCAGGGAGAGAAACCGGCGTACAATGCGGGCAGAATCTAAGAGCACCGCTTTCTGCATCTTTCCCGGGAGTGAGCCGCCTCGGAATCCCAACCGTCTGAGATGTTGTTCCAGACTGGTTGGGATAAGACCGTTCACCGACATAACGATTGGGATGATTTCGGTAGATGTCACCCCCCACATTTCGGTCACCTCGTGAGCCAGGTCGAGATATTTTCTCTTCTTCTCGGTTTCGGCTTTCACGAGGTTCTCGTCATGCGGTATGGTGACATCCACCAAAAACACCCTCGAAAGTGCCCGATCCATCACCACGATATCAGGTTTGTTCGCAAGAACAGTCCTGTCCGTGATGATGGATCGGTCCCAGTAGAGCCTGACGCTGTCGCTTTCGAGGACCGGCTGTGGCTCGTACTTATAGTACGGCAACCTCTCATTCGCGAGGCCGTACTTCAGAGCTAGCTCTTGATGGAGTATTTTGGCTACCTGGTTGTGTCTGTGCAAGTACTCTGTGTTGGCAAGAGCTGAACAACCCGAAAGCACATGTCTGAGTGACTCTCCGGGATGGCGACATGCTCGACAGATGTCCTCAGTGCCATCCTTCAGAATGTGCTTTCGGTAATTGTTCGTCTTAACCACCTGATCCTGTATTGCACAGACAAAACCCTCGGTCTCTCCGAAGAGATCACCGAACTGTAGCCAGTGCACGGAGGTCTTCGTGTTTACGTACGGCCCGTGAAGGGCTTTGAAGAACCTTCCGTGCAACTCCTTCTCTTTCCATACGGCCTCCCGCTGAGAGGTACCCAAAACTTCGGGTTTTCGCCAGTCCTCTTTAGCCAGAGAAAGAGGGGTGAATCCTTTTTTATTATTATTTTTAAATTTTACCAAAATTCTCATCTCCCCTCTTAAGGAGAGGAGATGGCAACTAACCCCCGGCAGAAGCACAGTCGGCCGGGGTTCAGGGCCCCAGGGAGAGAAACCGGCGTACAATGCGAGCAGAATCTAAGAGCACCGCTTTCTGCATCTTTCCCGGAATTATTATTATTATTATTATTATTGGAAAATCTTATATAATGTTAATGGGTCGCTCTATCTGCTAAATTTTAATATATTATGTATAGATTTGTTGTAGCTATTTGAAGTTGAAATGTAAAAACATATATAAAATGTGATAAATAAAATATACCTATAAATAGTACATCGAAAACATAAAATTTACCTTTGTCCACAGACATTGCGACCTCCTGGGTTCTCTGACACTCACAATTTGTATTTGCCATTATTGTTTATGCAAACTTTATTACTCAGCTATAGCTGGTATATACGCTACTTTGCGTATACTGCACTTACGGGCCGAGACCAAGTAAGTGCAGTGTGTGAGTTTTTGTGAGTGTGCGTGTGCGCGCCCATGCATGCATATGCATGTGCATGCTCGCGCACCTATGGCTATGTGTATGCAACTATTACATGTTATGTCACTGTGGTATTATTAAATGTTTCGTTTTCTATTTGCAGGAATTTTCGAACAATTCTGCATGTATTCAATATTACAGCTTTTTGTAGTGTTGTATATAGTGTCTTACGCAGGTCTATTTCTTTCAGGCTATGGTGTAAATGTTTGGGTATAACACCTGTGGTTGAGAGGACAATGGGTATCACATAAACTTTTTCTTGTTTCCAAAGTCTTGTTATTTCGTCTTTCAGTTCTGTGTATTTACTTATTTTTTCTGCTATTGTCTTCTGGATGTTATGTGTATTGGGAACGGCGATGTCTATTAGGTAAGTTATTTTATTCGTTTTATTTTGTAAGATTATGTCTGTCCATTATTATTATTATTATATATTATTTAAATGAACAAACGAACACTGAGTACGCTCCTCGTAAGTTACTACTTTCGAATGATTGTGTTTTCACAACTACAGTCCTATTTAAACATTGAAATGTTGAAAAATAGGCAAGTAATTAGTGAATCATAAATACATGGAACTATTATGATAATGAAAACAAAAAATTCTAAAATAAATTCGTTAAAATGGTGGATTTTATTTTGTCTAAAGTAATTTATGGATAATGCAATTATAATAGCTGAATTGCTACTAATGTATTTTTAAATTAATTTGATTTAGCAAGTAAAAACTATGTCTTCAGTAAATTTTAAGTGTGTTAATCGACAGTCCAATGGAATATGAATTATTTATTGCAAAATATTCCTAGTTGGTTTCCAAATATTCTAGTGCCACTAAAAACAGTTTTAGAGAGAGAGAGAGTGTGTTTTTTGTAAAGAAGATTATGTCTTGAACTTTATAACGCAATACATTGCCGATCAACTGTCCTAATAGAAACCATGGCACTTTGCAATTTATCTCAATTTAATCATTTATTAAACGCTAATGGCAGGTTGCTAGATTTTGTGCTTTTTAAGAATAATAATCTTATATTAATGTATATAGCACCGATCTTTTAAGTAAATTAGATAGACATCATCCTGCTTTTAATGTGAATATTGAATCTATTACCCAACTATTAACTGTGAAATATAACCCTGGGTCTTTTAAAACCAACTATTGGAAATGTAACTACAATAAAATTAAACTCGCTTTGAAATCAGAGCTTGATGGGAATGCTATTCTTTCTGGTTAAGATATTAATAGTGCTGTTGATACATTTTAATGTAAACTAAGAAAGATAATTAATATAGGTACATAGTCTCTCTAGTCGTGTCCCTTCAGTAAGATCTTCGCAAATGTATTGTATATATTGTCAATGTATCTATTAGTAACAAAATAGGAGATATTGAATTGTTAACTGAATGTCTTAATAGCCATATATTTTGTACAAGTGAAACCTGATTGTTGGAATTCAAATTCATTTTTTTATATAACTTTAATTTTATTATTTATTGGGAATTTTATTACAATTTTTTTGTGACATTATACAGTATTAAATTATAAGAGCTCGGATCAAAATATTATTGAACTGGTTGAAAATTAAATTTTAAGAAAAAGTATTATTGTACATTTGAATATTATATACCTACACATGGTGTTAAGAGACATTTAAAATGGAATGACGATTTAGAAGTGTATTTGAATAAAGATACTTTAAATTTAAAAATTTGAAAAAAAAAATCGAACATCACAGTAATAGGACGGCAATGTTCAATATCATAATAGTCTATTTTTTGTACAACACAATTATACTATAGGAACCTATACGTACTGATCATCACTGATTGATTGGAAGATGTTTATTATTCAATGATGTTTAATCTGCTACACAAATTAGAATGAAATTTGGTATACGGGTCGGTAACCCCCTTATGCATAAAAACATCAAACCTATTTTAGCTATTCAACTACTTTATCTCTTTCTTTAAATTAAACAACAAAACACTGTATCAGTTAAAGTATGTTTATAGAATATTTCAGTTTTTATGAATTAGAGGCGTAACCTATACAATACCTAGTATACTATCATATTATCTGTGACAATGCTTCATATAATGCTTTAGTCAGTGAAGCCGCAGGAATACAGCTATTATTAGTATATCCTAATGCTACTATAATAAATGCAAATTTCTTACTCATTCATGCCAAAACAATCGAACGGAATGTAATTATATGTAATTATAGTATTATGGGAAATAATGTTTAAATTCTTCCATTAAAAACTAATTAAGCGCAATGTAACGTTGTCAGATAATTTTCTAATTAATACTTACGCCTTACACCAAAGCTGATATATACCTATCCGTATGAGTAAGAATCGATTGGTAAATTTATGTAATAAATCTTTTTTCGTTGTCTTTACAATTGTCTTGATAAGGTTTAGTAAAGTATATGAAATGAGTGTATGAATAATTGTATGGAAAAATTAAAAATATTGCGTTAAATAAAGACGTAATTAAATAAATAAGTAAATAAACAAGTTATTAAATAAGGTCATAAATAAGTAAACAAATAAATAAATAAGGTAAAATAATAAATAAGTAGGTAAAATAAAAAAAAAAAATTTGTTAAATATATTTTCTTTAATGTTTAATTCTACCCTTATGTTTCTATTACAATACTGTGTTCTCTTTGCGATGAGAGACCTTTAAATTATTATTTGACATATTGTTGACATAAAAACACAAATCTTAAATATTACAATTGTCGAGATCTAGCTAGCCAAAAATATTTTCATAGGTGACTTCCTAATTATAGTTCATTTAAATTTTCTTTTAGTATTTTATTTTATATCAGTCTTGTCTAATTATAATAGTAACTCTCGAAATATATACACTCATGTACTTACATACATTTGTAGAGTTTACAAAAATCATTACTCTTACATACAAAATAATACTTTTGGCATTTTTCACAACTACATTGTAATAAAACTAATACAAGTATTACATCAAATGCATAGTAATACAAGGCCTTTATTCCTACTATCTATTACTAATACAAAAAATGAAGAGATATAAATTACAAAAAAATCATCATATTTGATACAAATTAATACATACAAATAAAAAATAAAAAAATTACAAATACTAATAGACAAATATAAAAGGCAATTCCTTAAACATTAGGTACAATAGTAATCACAAATACGAGAGTTCTTCTTCAATTTTCTCTATACATGATTCGATGTCTTCGCAATCAACAATCATGCGTTGTAGCTCATATTGAGTATCAATCAATAGATCCCTATCAAAATATCCTTTTTCGAGAGCCGTCATGCAAAAAGCAGACAGCCTTTCGAAGCACAGCGCTCTGTAGGGAATATGTATGTGACGATCACATATAGATATAGCTCTAACATATTTCCAGGCTAACAACACATATTCAATAACAGACTTCCATTGTTGAGAATCCAACAGGACTTTCCCCTGTTCCACTAAATACTTGTTGAAAGCTTCTAAGTGGCTACGTGCGTGAAAGTAAGCCAGCGAACCGTATTCAAAATTCATTCCCGGTGTTGACAACAATTTCACAATATTCCATCTTAAATGGAAAAACCTTTCCTCGAGTGGCAACAAGTCTGGGGCCGGCATATTTGTTCTGACCTCGTCCTCGATGTCTGGATGTTTGTCCATGACAGATTTAATTATATCAATCAGTTGATTCGGCCTCAAATCTTTCAGGGCAACATCTAAAGGTCCATTATATTTTATTGCTTTCTCCAGTCTTGGTTTCTTATTTGGCGGTGTTGAGTCAATTTGCCAATTTGTGCTAATATCTTGCGATTCACTAGTATCACTGAAGTCTGTCCCCTCTGATGTCCAGTCTGAATCAATAGATTCAGAGCGCACGCGTTTCCGTGGGCTAGATTCTGAAGTGGCTGTTGAAGTGGGCGGAGAAAAGCAGACCGAGTTTGTTGACGGCGGTGGAAGAGGTGAGGTCCACCCAAATATTTCAACGTCGTCGTCAGTCGTGGAATTTCTTGTTAATTCATTTTCCGGCGACCTCGAGATATGAAGACATTCACGACCTGAATTCAAAGAATGTTAATTATACAACAATTGCCATATAATACAACAATAGGCATTAACAATAAAACGAGAAACGATAAATTATACTGGAAAATCTAACGCAAATATAAACAATGAATTTATTCTTAATAATATTCGTGTGGGACCAACACAGCAGTAAACCTTTTCAATTTAAAAAGAATAAAACACATTTAAAATAATAAATAGAACGGTATTTTAACTAGCATAGGTTTTGAGATTTTATAAAAAGAAACTTCCCAAAATAACAACAGTTACAACTTAAAAAGTCTAGGAGGTACATAGTTTATAATTTGTTATATGAATCAGGTATGGCAAGAGGCAAAATTTATTTCTTTTGTTCATTACAAATCTGCTCACCTCTCTGCTGGTTAACTGTTTCATTGCGGGGCGAGGAGGCCCGGCTCTGATGGCTGGGCGTGGAAGTTGACCTGCGATCCCTCGCATTCAAGAGCGGCACTAAGACCTCAGAATGGAGGCGATCCAGGCGTGCGGAGATCTCGTCCAGGGTTGCGCGAACGCGGCGCTTGCTCTCTGGTGTCATCGCTCTCTCCATTGCTCTTCACAACAAAATAAGGAATCAATTAATAAGAATAAAGTTGAGGAAGTTTTCGAATGTGTACAAGAGCAAGCGATTGAATGCCATCTGTTTTAAACTATTAATAAAAGATCACATACACATACAACAACTCAGACGATACTTTAAAAGTTGCAATAATTCTAAAAAATATAATTAATTCTAAGAGTATATTTACCTTAAGAAATCTCAGCCGTTAACTATCTTCACCGCGTTAATGATTTTCCCAAACGGGGGAAGAGAAAAAAATTATTGTCAAATAGAAATTAATACGTGCACTCAAACACAGTCACTGCTCACAAATATTGTTATTATTATTGCGATATCAGTAGATAATATTTAAAATAATAAACGAACACTAGAAACCAAACGTACACTCCTCGCTAGTTACTACTTCCGAATGACTTTACTGTCACAGGTACAGACCCTTTTATACTCGTACCTGGAAATATCGAAAAATAATAATAATAAACTCTTTATTGCGCACAGTAGAGATGTATACAAGGAGTATTTATACAGAATGTGCATATACAAAAGGCGGCCTTATCGCTAAAAGCAATCTCTTACAGACAACCTGGCATAAAGAATGGATAAGTACAGAGAGAAAGGTAGATGGCGCAAGTCAGATACAGTAAATGCATAAAAGGAATCAAACAAAATGCAAAATATTCTAAATATAAAATAAGATTGCAATACATAAACATACATATATAATATAAATAATAATACATAAACATAAATATACTAAATAGATCAAGATAAATCACACATAGTAAACGTCAAAGCAAATTAGAGAGATAGGTAATGAGATTTTACCTACCTCTTGAATAGTAGGGAGAAATCGAGGCAATAGATTGCGCTGATCTAATAGAAAGAGGTAAGGAGTTCCAGAGGCGGATAGCTTGGATAGTGAAAGAATAGTAGGGAGAAAGCAGTTGTAATAGGGTCCGACAGCCCCATTACTAGCAATATTCTATCAGGTCGACCTCCACGTGGGTTCCCGTTTTCGCACGGGTGGACATTTTTAATAGATGTGCTCGACTCCCACCTGCCCCTCTTCCACACCGCTAAAATAGGTATTAGTAATAGGCGACAGCGTTATTTTTTCTATTTTTTATAAAACATTTTTTTTTATAAATTATTATTTCTATGAATTATTAAATACGTAATATCTATTGAATGGAATAGCCGATTTGAACAATTCAAAAAGTAATCAACATAAATTGTAACAGTTTTGAAAACAATATGATTTATTTAAATAAGGATTTAAACAAAAGTATGAATAACATGGTGTAATTTTGGTCGGTATTTCTATCAACTTTTAAAATGTAAAAAGTGGTTATTGTGACATAACGACAATAGTTAGACATATAGTATCGCGCAGTTTTTTGTAGTTATTGATGTTTTCTTCAATATTGTAGATCATACTTTTGTTCTATCACCAAAAGTTTCCGCAGCGCACATGACGAAATATATTTTATAGCATTTTTTACACCTTGAGTTAGGTTACTAAAGTTTTAGTAAGGATCTCTAATCTTTTCTAGCAATAAATATAGCCTATGTTACTCAGGGTGAATGTAGCTTTCTAAAGAATTTTTGAAATCGGTGAAGAAGTTTTTGAGTTTATTTATTACAAATATACACACAAAAATACAACTCTTTCCTCTTTATAAATATACTTGTGTTAATTCATTGTGTACTCGTACTTACTGTACTGTTGAATGACAATAGGCACACGTGTTATTTTTATCTTATTTTCAAATGATCAATTTCGAACTAACCATTGCTGGGTTATTTCCTGAGTTGTGGTCCTACGGAATAAAGTGTAACTAGCTTTAATCTACTTACACATCAGTTGATAACGTAGGATGACGAAGAAAAAAAACAAATGTGCCTTCCTTTACACTAAGAAGATAAAGCGCAGCTTTGCACTTATACGATACGCAAAGACGTTGGAGAAAACAATCGCCAATGACGTAAGTCGAGGAAAGGAGCAACCGATTTCTATACAAGAGACATTGTATAGACAATACGGTGTCTATTGTATGTATATTGTGGGTGTAATAAACAGCGGTAGAAAATCTATTGTGTCGTCCATTACATCCCTTATACAATGTTATGTATTGTAGCTATTTATAACAGAAATTACCTTTGTCTACAGGTACGGCTGGACCTTAAGAATGTTCTCAGAATTTTTATTAGCCGCTGTTATTATAATTACACAAACATTGAGTACGTTTCTTGAAAGTTAGTATTGTCACATAAATTCGTTTTCACAGCTATTTCAATGTATAATAGCGGCTGCCCTTTTGGAAATATTGAAAGATAAATATTAAGCCATTGTAATAACGAAATCAAATCAAATCAAATCAAATCATTTATTGCACGAATATGGGTACATACATTAGTTGTAAAAAATAATTACATGTCCACTATTCCATATTCTACCATATCGGCATGTACAATATAAAATTATAGTAATAATAACTTATAATAATAAAAATAATGTCAATAATAATAATAAAATGTAAAAAATGTCAATAAAAATAATTAAATTGCATGTCTAATATTTATCACTGTAATAGTCATGCAACGTATAGTAACATTTGGCTGTCAAATATTCTTTTGCTTTTTTCTTAAATACATTTAAACTGTTTATTTCCTTAAATGCTTTCGGGAATTTATTATATATTTTAGAGACCATACCGAAAAAACTTTTATCAAATAATGCTGTGACGTGAGGCTGAACGCGAATTTTATCGGTATTACGGTCACTTTTTAACTTTTCAAATAAAAGTTTATTCTTTTTCACAAACAACATTGTTTCAAGAATATAAAAGCTTGGTACGCAGTGAAAAGTCAGGATATTCAGTCTTTTGAATGAAGTCGTACATGTATCAGTTCTTTTCAAATTGCACATAGATCTAATACACCTTTTCTGAGTCTTGAAGACTATATCTCTATATGTCGAATTGCCCCAAAATATGACACCATACCTTAGTAAGGATTCGATTTAAAAGTGTATTTGAATAAAGATAATTTAAATTTAAAAATTTGAAAAAAATATTGAACATCACAGTAATAGGACGGCAATTTTCAATATCATAATAGTCTATTTTTTGTACAACACAATTATACTATAGGAACCTATACGTACTGATCATCACTGATTGATTGTAAGATGTTTATTATTCAATGATGTTTAATCTGCTACACAAATTAGAATGAAATTTGGTATACGGGTCGGTAACCCCCTTATGCATAAAAACATCAAACCTATTTTAGCTATTCAACTACTTTATATCTTTCTTTAAATTAAACAACAAAACACTGTATCAGTTAAAGTATGTTTATAGAATATTTCAGTTTTTATGAATTAGAGGCGTAACCTATACAATACCTAGTATACTATCATATTATCTGTGACAATGCTTCATATAATGCTTTAGTCAGTGAAGCCGCAGGAATACAGCTATTATTAGTATATCCTAATGCTACTATAATAAATGCAAATTTCTTACTCATTCATGCCAAAACAATCGAACGGAATGTAATTATATGTAATTATAGTATTATGGGAAATAATGTTTAAATTCTTCCATTAAAAACTAATTACGCGCAATGTAACGTTGTCAGATAATTTTCTAATTAATACTTACGCCTTACACCAAAGCTGATATATACCTATCCGTATGAGTAAGAATCGATTGGTAAATTTATGTAATAAATCTTTTTTCGTTGTCTTTACAATTGTCTTGATAAGGTTTAGTAAAGTATATGAAATGAGTGTATGAATAATTGTATGGAAAAATTAAAAATATTGCGTTAAATAAAGACGTAATTAAATAAATAAGTAAATAAACAAGTTATTAAATAAGGTCATAAATAAGTAAACAAATAAATAAATAAGGTAAAATAATAAACAAGTAGGTAAAATAAAAAAAAACATTTGTTAAATATATTTTCTTTAATGTTTAATTCTACCCTTATGTTTCTATTACAATACTGTGTTCTCTTTGCGATGAGAGACCTTTAAATTATTATTTGACATATTGTTGACATAAAAACACAAATCTTAAATATTACAATTGTCGAGATCTAGCTAGCCAAAAATATTTTCATACGTGACTTCCTAATTATAGTTCATTTAAATTTTCTTTTAGTATTTTATTTTATATCAGTCTTGTCTAATTATAATAGTAACTCTCGAAATATATACACTCATGTACTTACATACATTTGTAGAGTTTACAAAAATCATTACTCTTACATACAAAATAATACTTTTGGCATTTTTCACAACTACATTGTAATAAAACTAATACAAGTATTACATCAAATGCATAGTAATACAAGGCCTTTATTCCTACTATCTATTACTAATACAAAAAATGAAGAGATATAAATTACAAAAAAATCATCATATTTGATACAAATTAATACATACAAATAAAAAATAAAAAAATTACAAATACTAATAGACAAATATAAAAGGCAATTCCTTAAACATTAGGTACAATAGTAATCACAAATACGAGAGTTCTTCTTCAATTTTCTCTATACATGATTCGATGTCTTCACAATCAACAATCATGCGTTGTAGCTCATATTGAGTATCAATCAATAGATCCCTATCAAAATATCCTTTTTCGAGAGCCGTCATGCAAAAAGCAGACAGCCTTTCGAAGCACAGCGCTCTGTAGGGAATATGTATGTGACGATCACATATAGATATAGCTCTAACATATTTCCAGGCTAACAACACATATTCAATAACAGACTTCCATTGTTGAGAATCCAACAGGACTTTCCCCTGTTCCACTAAATACTTGTTGAAAGCTTCTAAGTGGCTACGTGCGTGCGTGAAAGTAAGCCAGCGAACCGTATTCAAAATTCATTCCCGGTGTTGACAACAATTTCACAATATTCCATCTTAAATGGAAAAACCTTTCCTCGAGCGGCAACAAGTCTGGGGCCGGCATGTTTGTTCTGACCTCGTCCTCGATGTCTGGATGTTTGTCCATGACAGATTTAATTATATCAATCAGTTGATTCGGCCTCAAATCTTTCAGGGCAACATCTAAAGGTCCATTATATTTTATTGCTTTCTCCAGTCTTGGTTTCTTATTTGGCGGTGTTGAGTCAATTTGCCAATTTGTGCTAATATCTTGCGATTCACTAGTATCACTGAAGTCTGTCCCCTCTGATGTCCAGTCTGAATCAATAGATTCAGAGCGCACGCGTTTCCGTGGGCTAGATTCTGAAGTGGCTGTTGAAGTGGGCGGAGAAAAGCAGACCGAGTTTGTTGACGGCGGTGGAAGAGGTGAGGTCCATCCAAATATTTCAACGTCGTCGTCAGTCGTGGAATTTCTTGTTAATTCATTTTCCGGCGACCTCGAGATATGAAGACATTCACGACCTGAATTCAAAGAATGTTAATTATACAACAATTGCCATATAATACAACAATAGGCATTAACAATAAAACGAGAAACGATAAATTATACTGGAAAATCTAACGCAAATATAAACAATGAATTTATTCTTAATAATATTCGTGTGGGACCAACACAGCAGTAAACCTTTTCAATTTAAAAAGAATAAAACACATTTAAAATAATAAATAGAACGGTATTTTAACTAGCATAGGTTTTGAGATTTTATAAAAAGAAACTTCCCAAAATAACAACAGTTACAACTTAAAAAGTCTAGGAGGTACATAGTTTATAATTTGTTATATGAATCAGGTATGGCAAGAGGCAAAATTTATTTCTTTTGTTCATTACAAATCTGCTCACCTCTCTGCTGGTTAACTGTTTCATTGCGGGGCGAGGAGGCCCGGCTCTGATGGCTGGGCGTGGAAGTTGACCTGCGATCCCTCGCATTCAAGAGCGGCACTAAGACCTCAGAATGGAGGCGATCCAGGCGTGCGGAGATCTCGTCCAGGGTTGCGCGAACGCGGCGCTTGCTCTCTGGTGTCATCGCTCTCTCCATTGCTCTTCACAACAAAATAAGGAATCAATTAATAAGAATAAAGTTGAGGAAGTTTTCGAATGTGTACAAGAGCAAGCGATTGAATGCCATCTGTTTTAAACTATTAATAAAAGATCACATACACATACAACAACTCAGACGATACTTTAAAAGTTGCAATAATTCTAAAAAATATAATTAATTCTAAGAGTATATTTACCTTAAGAAATCTCAGCCGTTAACTATCTTCACCGCGTTAATGATTTTCCCAAACGGGGGAAGAGAAAAAAATTATTGTCAAATAGAAATTAATACGCGCACTCAAACACAGTCACTGCTCACAAATATTGTTATTATTATTGCGATATCAGTAGATAATATTTAAAATAATAAACGAACACTAGAAACCAAACGTACACTCCTCGCTAGTTACTACTTCCGAATGACTTTACTGTCACAGGTACAGACCCTTTTATACTCGTACCTGGAAATATCGAAAAATAATAATAATAAACTCTTTATTGCGCACAGTAGAGATGTATACAAGGAGTATTTATACAGAATGTGCATATACAAAAGGCGGCCTTATCGCTAAAAGCAATCTCTTACAGACAACCTGGCATAAAGAATGGATAAGTACAGAGAGAAAGGTAGATGGCGCAAGTCAGATACAGTAAATGCATAAAAGGAATCAAACAAAATGCAAAATATTCTAAATATCAAATAAGATTGCAATACATAAACATACATATATAATATAAATAATAATACATAAACATAAATATACTAAATAGATCAAGATAAATCACACATAGTAAACGTCAAAGCAAATTAGAGAGATAGGTAATGAGATTTTACCTGCCTCTTGAACGAGGCAATAGATTGCGCTGATCTAATAGAAAGAGGTAAGGAGTTCCAGAAGCGGATAGCTTGGATAGTGAAAGAATAGTAGGGAGAAAGCAGTTGTAATAGGGTCCGACAGCCCCATTACTAGCAATATTCTATCAGGTCGACCTCCACGTGGGTTCCCTGGAAAATATCATGGCTAAGTTTTGTTGGATTCGTCACGACCGTTTGGGGGATATTGACAGTATTTGCCACGGTAGATTGTTTTTTTTAATGGGTGACGATGAAATGGTAATTCTACCTGTGCTTTTATTACTTACTAGCGGCCCGTCCCGTTTTCGCACGGGTGGACATTTTTAAAACATTTTACAATTTTATCTGTACCTGCCTAGCTATCTATTTCATAGATGTGCTCGACTCCCACCTGCCCCTCTTCCACACCGCTAAAATAGGTATTAGTAATAGGCGACAGCGTTATTTTTTCTATTTTTTATAAAACATTTTTTTTTATAAATTATTATTTCTATGAATTATTAAATACGTAATATCTATTGAATGGAATAGCCGATTTGAACAATTCAAAAAGTAATCAACATAAATTGTAACAGTTTTGAAAACAATATGATTTATTTAAATAAGGATTTAAACAAAAGTATGAATAACATGGTGTAATTTTGGTCGGTATTTCTATCAACTTTTAAAATGTAAAAAGTGGTTATTGTGACATAACGACAATAGTTAGACATATAGTATCGCGCAGTTTTTTTGTAGTTATTGATGTTTTCTTCAATATTGTAGATCATACTTTTGTTCTATCACCAAAAGTTTCCGCAGCGCACATGACGAAATATATTTTATAGCATTTTTTACACCTTGAGTTAGGTTACTAAAGTTTTAGTAAGGATCTCTAATCTTTTCTAGCAATAAATATAGCCTATGTTACTCAGGGTGAATGTAGCTTTCTAAAGAATTTTTGAAATCGGTGAAGAAGTTTTTGAGTTTATTTATTACAAATATACACACAAAAATACAACTCTTTCCTCTTTATAAATATACTTGTGTTAATTCATTGTGTACTCGTACTTACTGTACTGTTGAATGACAATAGGCACACGTGTTATTTTTATCTTATTTTCAAATGATCAATTTCGAACTAACCATTGCTGGGTTATTTCCTGAGTTGTGGTCCTACGGAATAAAGTGTAACTAGCTTTAATCTACTTACACATCAGTTGATAACGTAGGATGACGAAGAAAAAACAAATGTGCCTTCCTTTACACTAAGAAGATAAAGCGCAGCTTTGCACTATACGATACGCAAAGACGTTGGAGAAAACAATCGCCAATGACGTAAGTCGAGGAAAGGAGCAACCGATTTCTATACAAGAGACATTGTATAGACAATACGGTGTCTATTGTATGTATATTGTGGGTGTAATAAACAGCGGTAGAAAATCTATCGTGTCATCCATTACACCCCTTATACAATGTTATGTATTGTAGCTATTTATAACAGAAATTACCTTTGTCTACAGGTACGGCTGGACCTTAAGAATGTTCTCAGAATTTTTATTAGCCGCTGTTATTATAATTACACAAACATTGAGTACGTTTCTTGAAAGTTAGTATTGTCACATAAATTCGTTTTCACAGCTATTTCAATGTATAATAGCGGCTGCCCTTTTGGAAATATTGAAAGATAAATATTAAGCCATTGTAATAACGAAATCAAATCAAATCAAATCAAATCATTTATTGCACGAATATGGGTACATACATTAGTTGAAAAAAATAATTACATGTCCATTATTCCATATTCTACCATATCGGCATGTACAATATAAAATTATAGTAATAATAACTTATAATAATGAAAATAATGTCAATAATAATAATAAAATGTAAAAAATGTCAATAAAAATAATTAAATTGCATGTCTAATATTTATCACTGTAATAGTCATGCAACGTATAGTAACATTTGGCTGTCAAATATTCTTTTGCTTTTTTCTTAAATACATTTAAACTGTTTATTTCCTTAAATGCTTTCGGGAATTTATTATATATTTTAGAGACCATACCGAAAAAACTTTTATCAAATAATGCTGTGACGTGAGGCTGAACGCGAATTTTATCGGTATTACGGTCACTTTTTAACTTTTCAAATAAAAGTTTATTCTTTTTCACAAACAACATTGTTTCAAGAATATAAAAGCTTGGAAAAGTCAGGATATTCAGTCTTTTGAATGAAGTCGTACATGTATCAGTTCTTTTTAAATTGCACATAGATCTAATACACCTTTTCTGAGTCTTGAAGACTATATCTCTATATGTCGAATTGCCCCAAAATATGACACCATACCTTAGTAAGGATTCAACATATGCATGATATGCAGTCAATACCGCTGTCTGATTAACAATCTTAGACAACATGCGTAATGCGTATGAAAATTGGTTTATTTTGCTATTAATATTTTCTATATGATGTTTCCATGTCAGGTGATTATCAATCGTTAATCCCAAAAATTTCGTAATTTTCACTTCATTTACTTTTTTTCCATTAAAATCGATATTAAAAGATGTCAAATTATTTTGTCGATTACTAAAATTCATAAAATGTGTTTTGTCTAAGTTTATCTTTAAATTATTGTCCTTTAGCCAGTCTATTAATATTTTTATTGTATTGTTAATATTTATTTCAAGTTCATTCGAATTCTCATCACTACATATTACGGTACTATCATCTGCAAATAATATCATAGGGTTAGTAGTTATATTTGGGATATCATTTATATATATCAGAAACAATAATGGGCCCAAAATACTCCCTTGTGGTACGCCATATTTTACTTCTTTGAAGTCTGATATAAAATTAATTTCAACTTTTGATTTTGGACATATTCTGTTGATTTGCGTTGCTTGCGTTCTACCACTTAGGTATGACTTAATGAAATCCAATGAAATCCCTCTGATACCATATGTGTGTAATTTCTCAATTAAGGTCGCATGATCTACATGGTCAAATGCTTTTGAGAGGTCCATATATAAAGCACATACGGGTTTCCTATTATCAACGTGGTCTACAATTTTTTTCAAAAATTTATATATAACGCCAAATTTATATTTTTATTCTTTCTAAATCCAACTTGTTCCTCTACCAATAAATTATATTTTTCTAGAAAATTATAAAGAGCTTTATAAATTACCTTTTCAATTATTTTAGAAAATATAGGTATAAGTGCTACTGGCCTATACGATGACATACATTCGCGATCTGCTTTTTTATATAGAGGTTTTATAATACTTATTTTTAATTTATCCGGAAAAATTCCATTTTCAATACATAAGTTTATAATATAGCTCAAAATTGGTGCTATCTGAGTAGCTACTTCTTTTACAATTTTTGTTGAAATATCATCGTAACCAGTGCTATTAGTATCTTTTAAAGATCTTATTATTGTCAAAATTTCATCTGGATTTGTAGGTCTTATGAATAAGGAACTTACATTATTCGATGTCATACTTCTTGCTTTGAAATTATCATGCGGTTTAACTTGCTCAATAAAAAAATTATTAAATAATTCAGCTATTCTATTAGGATCAGTTATTTTTTTGTGATCGTTGTTAATTTGTGTTATATAATTCTTAGTTTTATTTTTATATTCATTAATTATTGTCCAGGTGGCCTTCGTTTTGTTTTTAGATGTCTTAATAAAGTAATTGTTTTGTGCTTTTTTTGTTAATTTCATTATATTTTTTAGTCTACTTGAATAGGTTTTGAAGCACTTTTTATTGAGAAGATTTGGATCTTTTCTGTATTTCCAAAGCAGTTTTCTTTTCTGTCTAGAGCATTTTATAATACCCTTTGTAATCCATTTAGGTCGTTGATAAGAACGCATTCTGATTCTCATCAATGGGAAACACATGTCATAAAATAACTTAAATTCATCAAAAAAACTATTAAATGCAGTATTTGGATTGTTAGTATTATATACGTCTTTGAAATGGATGGCCATTAGACAATGCTTAAATTTTTCTATATTTTCTTTACTATAATCACGCTTCATTATAAACCAATATGGGTTACCAAACTTCTCTGAGACCGGACACATCAATAATTGCGCTGTGTGGTCTGAGAGAGCCAATTCAAGTATTCGAGTTTTACAGTCTTTCATATTATGTCCAAAATTATCAATACATGTACCACTATATAGACGCGTTGGATCGTTGATTGCTAACTTTAAGTTGAATCCTTGTAATAACTGTTTAAATTCGAAAGAATATTTATCGGCTTTCAACATGTCAATATTAAAGTCTCCATCCACAACACTATCTTTCTTTTTTTGAAGCAATACATGCTTAATAAATTGTTTAAAGTTTCAAAGAAAGTTTCATAAGATTCCTGGGTCACTTTTGGAGGTCTGTAAATGCATATAATTAAAATATTATAATCTGTCAATTCCATCCCTGTACATTCGATAATATTACTGATACTTAAGCTCTCTATTTCATTCATAACCTTGTATCTGTGATTCTTACGTACCAAGATACACGATCCACCATGTCTGTTACCTCTAGAATAGTGAGTGATTAATGTATAATTGGGTATTTTTAATAGGCTTGTATCACTTTTCATCATATTGTGTTCAGTTATACAAATTACGTCAATTGCTTCATTTTTGTTCTCTAAATTATGTAACTCTACAGATAGACAATCTGACTTTCCCAATAAGCCATTTATATTTTGATGTAATATGGTAATATGATTAGGTGCGAAAATTATTGTTTGTAGTAGTATAATTGTTATTCTGATTGGCGTCCATATTAATACGAGAATATTCTCTAACCTCACGGGCATTGAAATGGTTCGCTTCGGTTTGTGTATACTTATCACTAGTTGTTGATTGTTTATTTAATAATTTAAGTCGATAATTAATTAAATTTGTTTTGTATTCGATTTGTAAAATATCTTTTAATAAAGTCCTACTCACAAATAATGAAATGCTTGCCCTGTAAAGCCGTTGTCGAGAATAGTTCATGTCAATATACGTTACATTTTCATATTTACCACATATAAATTTCAATTCATTATTAAGTTTTTTCTCATTTAGAACGTGATTAAAAGGTACTTCAGAGATTAATACATTAGTATTAGATACAGTTTCTAGCCAAATATTTATACTTAATCGAAATTCATACGGGTTCACATCATTCGTACCTCCTAAGACAATAACAAAGTCATTACGATTTAATTTTTTGATCAAGTTTGTCTCTGTATCAAGAACATTTTTAATTTTAGCCCCTGGTTTCCAAAAACAGGATACACTATAGTTGGAACCCAATAGTTTTTGAAGATGACTCTGCAAGTACCTTCCTTGCTGGTCTGCTATTATGATAACGTGCCGCTTCTTCAAATCTTCTCGCTCATTAACTATATTGCTGCCAGAGCCAGCGATGACAAAGTCCAAAGCGGCGGTTATCGGAGGACATGTATTATTTATACTGGAATTTGGTTTATTGGTTTCGTCAGTTAAGTCGATATCGATTTGTGATTTTCGCGTTTCATGTTTTACTGGACTCTGTTTCTGATCGATAAACGGTGTGTCTGTAAGCGTCTTTCGTTGGTTTAGAGTGGATACACTTGAAGTCCTTACACGTTTGTGTTTTCGTTTCCTCAGTGGTGTCAAATATTTAGTGTTGGATACCTGTTTTCCAGAACTTACGTTATCGTTGCTATAGAAACCTACCCTCTTGTACATTTCAATAATTTTCTGACACTTTTCCAGCTCAGATTGAAGATGTCTATTTTCACTGTTTAAATTTTCTATTTCTAGGTTAGCGCTGCTTAAGTCCATTCTAAGTTTATAATTTTTTTCCTGTATCTCAGCCATTGTCAGCGAGTCATTAAATGATGTATTTGGTAAACTCACAGCCGTTGTTTCAAATAATGAAGACTCATTACTGGAAATATCATTTAATGAATTTTGTTTAAATTGTTTTCTAACGGTTACATTTTCATTTTCCGTTCTTCAGTGTTTTTATTATTAGCACAATATAAAATATTCCCTACTGAAACTCAAGATAAATAGCAGAGAGGTAGTGTATATCAACGCAGAGAAAAAGTGTGCATTTATGATGCAAACAGTTTATTCTGTATATATAGTCACTTTTAATAAGTTATTGGTCTCATTAATCACCATACATTGTTCTTAGCCCTTTACCAAATTAGGACTGCGTAATTATCTTGTATAAATAATATTCATTCTTCCCTTAATATTCTGAATCCCAAGCATGTGTTATTATCAATAGAAATCACTTAAGATGTCGCTGAATATAACAAGTTGAATTTTGTTACGAGTATACAAAGTCCAAAGTCCAACTTTGAGTTTTTTAAACAAAATTTGTAGGTAGTCCGTTAACATTATAAATTTAAAAATAACCACTATTCTACATGAAAAATATTTAAAATGTACATAGATTTGTGTTCGTCACTATTAAAAGAATGTACTCATATAAACAAAATTTACAAGAATTAGTTGTTTCCTCACAGTTTCTGCACAAATATAAAACGTAAAATTTTCATTGAATTATCGAAATTAACTTTCAACCAACACTATCACGTGATACTTATACTATTATTTATCTATTTTTAATAAATTTAGTTCTAAATGTTTTCTTTATGAATTTTAAAAAAATATTTTTCCTAGAGACAATGTGTAATGTACCGCGCCACCTAGCGGATCCTAACGGAACGCGCCACCTAGCGGAAACTAATGGTTATCTCTATGGAAGGCGTGGAGATAGTCTAAAAGGATTGTTGGCTAATGCAATTAGGTATAGTCACATATTAGTTACTATTTTGGTGATAACGCATGAATAGTAAAATTTGGCAAATAAAATAACATTATTATGTACAACGGTGTTGTTTACATTACTGTTTTACGAGTCGACGACCAATATCTACCTGAAACTTTTATTTTAATAATAGCCACTTTCATTTTTAAGTATCGATACAAGACTCGTCTTTAAAGCTGTCTTCACTTTGTAGTTCATGAAACCTTAAAATCAAGGTACCTACGCCAGATCTCGGCGAGAAGTCGACACCTGATGTTAGGTAAGTAGTAACCATCGCCTATAAGCAGACATGAACAGCATGACCATGACCACCGTGGACATGACAGATACTGCGACAGTCATGATTTAGTAGGGAATAATCTGTTAATAATAGCCCCACTAATAATAATACACCCCTATCAGGTCGACCTGCACGTGGTTCCCCTTTTAAACCATAGTGGTTTATTCTTATTTAATTTGTCACGATGGACTAACTGATCTGCTTTCGTCTTCACCTGTCATCTATCATTGGTGCCCCGATTATACCAATAGTGCAGGCGGGGTCATCATTCCATTATCATCCATTAAAATAGAAGATACCCATCATACCCAATTTGTCTATATACAATATTATGTCCATCGTCTTTCCTGTAAACTATAGATACACTATAGACAAGCACAAATATGGCTCTTTACTACATCTATACTTTATAGATACATACCTCCCTTTTAAACCGAAACTGCATTATATATTTTTACGTACTCAATTTATATTGTACATTTGGCATAATCTAGTATATGCTTAGGTACATTGTCTTTAAAAAAAAGTATTTCTACCAGTTGTCTATTACCTGTAACTGTAGGTAGCGATGTGTCTGTGTAATGTGTCCAATGCTATTTGAGTGTTCGGCTTGTTGTTGAAATAATAATGTGAACAAATTAGCTAATGAGAGAATTTTATATTAATCGACTGTGTACTCGTACCTACTGTTGTCTAATACTCGTATTGGTTTTGTCTTATTTTCGAATGACTAACTTTGAAATAATAATTCCTGAGTTGCGGACCCATGGAATACCTAAAGTGTACACAATAGCTTTATATCTATTCTGTGTGTAGACCATCTTCTTATTATTCTGTCATCATGCCGCCTTATGACATTTTACCGTTGGGGGAGTTTGCTAGTATTTGCCACGCAAAAAAACTGCCATTTTTTAATGTATGAAAATGATGGAATGGTAATCCCGCTTGCGCTATCGGTATACATAGGCGGGGTACCAGTGAAAGGTGACAAATGAGGATGAAGGCTAGAAGGCAGGTCAGTTGGCCCATAATAACCGATTGAACAACAATTAACCACTATGGTCTCCAGGGGGAACCGCGTGGAAGTCGATCTGATGGTGTGTATTGCTAGCAATGGGGCTGTTAAATCTCATCACTAACAATTCCTTTCCTCCCACGGTTGGCAGTTGGGTTAGCAACCGCAGTTTTAGTTTTGGTGACGTTTTAAGAGGGACTTTGCTGCCCACCCTCGACCATAAATTTAGCCTTTTACCTCTTACAACGCCCACGGGGAAGGAAGCGTTTAACCTATTCTATGCCGTTTCATTCATTCTATGAACCACACGGCAAATAACTTTTATTGGAGGGGAAGGGAAGGGATAGTTATTTCTCTCTCTCTCTCTCTCTCTAACCTTAGTGATGCAAACTACCAGTCCCATTGGTAGCAATATACTTTATATTGCTCAGGTCGACTACAACCTGGTCTCTCCTGGAAACCATCGTGCTGAATTACTGATATATTCATTACGATGGGCTAACTGACCCACCTCTTCATCTCACCTATTATCTATCACTGGTGCTCTACCAGTGTATTTGTACCGTCAGTGCAGGCGAGGTTACCATTTGATTGTCATCCATTAGAAAAAAATACTTTTATTACTTATTAGTTATTGTTAGGTACTTATGTCACACCAAGATTTAGGCAGGTGTTTCGTGAAGTAGACAAACATTTTAGTTATAAAAAAAGGTAAAAAAGAATTCGTAATTTGTTTAATATCAATAAATACTCTATCTTTTTATTGATATATTTTATTGATGATTATTTTCTCAAACTTGTAGTTATTTACGCATAGGTATAAAGCTACGCCCATATTCTGCGGTGGGCGTTAGACAATTCTTGATTGGCCCGACGCACGCGGCCGCCCTTGAATATGCCATTATTTCTCTCTCTCTCTCTCTCTCTAAAATTTTATTTTATATTTAATCATAAGCCATTTGTACAGTGTGCTCTTAAATTTTCTCAATGTCTTTATATTTATTATATTTTTTGGGTTATTATTATAAATTCGTGTACACATATTATAACAATGTTTTTGATAAATCGTAGTCCTAGGAATTCGATTTAATACCAGCCTATTTGGATTTCTTCTATTTCGCGGATAATGCTCTGTGGCAGTAATAAAGCTGTTTGAATTTTTCTTAACAAATACAGATGCTTCATAAATATACATGCAACCTTGTGGAAGGGATTCTAAAAATTAAAAATATATTCCTGGCGTCTCGGATGTCATACAATAAAACACATTTTTTAAATATTTTTTCTTAATATTTATTTGACTCAGACTTGTTTGTAAAGTACGGTAGTGCTCCCATATGCGTAAATCTTTAGGTCTCCCCCATTGAACCTAAAAAATGAACGATGATTAGTTGGTCAGAGTGCATTTTTTTACAATGATTAATAATGTTTATATTACAACACTGTTTTCTCTGAGGATATTGAGATTATTATTTGATACATGTACATAAATATAACAATCTTGAATAATACTATAATAATAATACAATTGTCAAGATCTGGCATACGTACAAAATATAAAATAGTAAAAATTCATACATAGATAGACTTACCTAATTACAGTAAAGGCACTATCGTAATATATACATTCATGTACATACAAATGAAAAAATACACATTTTATAGACACTACACATCACTGGCGAACCGTCACAACTCATTCCCGGTCTTGAGAGCACTTGCAAAATATTCAATTTTAATTAAAGAAGCCTTTCCTGGAGCGGTTACAAGTCTGGGACCGGCATATTTGTTCTGATCTCGTCTTCGATGTGTGGGTGTTCGTCAATGATAGATTCAATTATATCTATCAGTTGATTCAGACTTAAACCTGACAGTTTAACATCTACAGGTGCATCATATTCCATTGTTTTCTCAAGCCTTGGTCTTTTATTTGGCGGTGTTGAGTCAATTTGCCAATTTGTGCTAATATCTTGCGATTCACTAGTGTCACTGAAGTCTGTCCCCTCTGATGTCCAGTCTGAATCAATAGATTCAGAGCGCACGCGTTTTCGTGGGCTAGATTCTGAAGTAGTCGTTGAAGTGGGCGGAGAAAAGCAGACTGAGTTTGTTGACGGCGGTGGAAGAGGTGAGGTCCACCCAAATATTTCAACGTCATCGACAGTCGTGGAATTTCTTGTTAATTCATTTTCCGGCGACCTCGAGACATGAAGACATTCACGACCTGAATTCAAAGAATGTTAATTGTATAACAATTGCCATATACAACAATAGGCAATAACAATAAAATGAGGAACGATTAATTATACTGGAAAATCTAACACAAATATAAACAATGAATTTATTCTTGATAATATTCGTGTGGGACCAACACAGCAGTAAACCTTTTCATTTAAAAAAGAATAAAACACATTTAAAATAATAAATAGAACGGTGTTTTAACTAGCATAGGTTTTGAGATTTTATATAAAGAAACTTCCAAAAACAACAACAGTTACAACTTAAAAAGTCTAGGAGGCCCAAAGTTTATAATTTGTTATATGAATCAGGTATGGCAAGAGGCAAAATTTATTTCTTGTGTTCATCATAAATATGCTCACCTCTCTGCCGGTTAACTGTTTCATTGCGGGGCAAGTAGGCCCAGCTCCGACGGATGGGTGTCGAAGTTGGCCAGCGATCCCTTGCATTCATGAGCGGCACTAAGACCTCAGACTGGAGGCGATACAGGCGTGCGGAGATCTCGTCCAGGGTTGCGCGAACGCGGCGCTTGCTCTCTGGTGTTATCGCTCTCTCCATTGCTCTTCACAACAAAATAAGGAATCAATTAATAAGAATAAAGTTGAAAAAGTTTTCGAATGTGTACAAGAGCAAGCGATTGAATGCCATCTGTTTTAAACTATTAATAAAAGGTCACATACACATACAACAACTCAGACGATACTTTAAAAGTTGCAATAATTCTAAAAATAATTAATTCTAAGAGTATATTTACCTTAAGAAATCTCAGCCGTTAACTGTCGTCACCACGTTAATGATTTTCCCAAATAGGGGAAGAGAAAAAAAAATATTGTCAAATAGAAATTAATACGCGCACTCAAACACAGTCACTGCTCACAAATATTGTTATTATTATTGCGATATCAGTAGATAATATTTAAAATAATAAACGAACACTAGAAACCAAACGTACACTCCTCGCTAGTTACTACTTCCGAATGACTTTACTGTCACAGGTACAGACCCTTTTATACTCGTACCTGGAAATATCGAAAAATAGACAATTAGTGGAAGGTGAATGAGTACATGGAGCCATTAGGACAATGACAATAATGGGCGTGTTTAGTAAAGGGCGGACTGGAGGGATTCATAGCTCATTAGCTAATTCAACTAATGACTGTAATTGCATTCAAATGGTGATGCGTAAGTTATAAAAATAAATATGTCTCCATACTCTGGAGTTGTACTGTAAGTACATGGCAATGAGACAACAGAAACAATATTACAAAATATATACTTAATTTTTATTTTAGACTCGGCATATTTAAATAATAAATAATCTTATACTAAATGCTTAGGTGCATGTCTTTACCTAAAGAAAATACCTATTCCTTCAGAGTGGGTGGGGCTGCGTCTGTGTGATGTATCCAGTGTAATTATCTTATTTGCCTTTTTATTAAAACTGCTAAAATATACTTGTGTTAATTCATTGTGTACTCGTACCTACTGTACTGTTGAATGACAATAGTGTATAAATGTGTCACACGTGTTATTTTTATCTTATTTTCAAATGATCAATTTCGAACTAACCATTACTGGGTTATTTCCTGAGTTGTGGTCCTACGGAATAAAGTGTAACTAGCTTTAATCTACTTACGTAAGTTATAAAAATAAATATGTCTCCATACTCTGGAGTTGTGTAGTAATTACATGATAACGAGACAACCGAAACAACATTACAAAATAATTACCTACTTAATTTTTATTTTAGACCCGGCATATTTAAATAATAAATAATCTTTTACTAAATGTAATTATCTTATCCAGTGTAATTATCTTATTTGCCTTTTTATTAAAACTGCTAAAATATACTTGTGTTAATTCATTGTGTACTCGTATCTACTGTACTGTTGAATGACAATAGGCACACGTAATATTTTTATCTTATTTTCAAATAACCAATTTCGAACTAACCATTGCTGGGTTATTTCCTGAGTTGTGGTCCTACGGAATAAAGTGCAACTAACTAGCTTTAATCTACTTACACATCAGTTAATAACGTAGGATGACGAAGAAAAAACAAATGTGTCTTCCTTTACACTAAGGAGATAAAGCGCAGCTTTGCACTATACGATACGCAAAGACGTTGGAGAAAACAATCGCCAATGACGTAAGTCGATGAAAGGAGCAGCCGATTTCTATACAAGAGACATTGTATAGAAAGAATGAAATGAAAAACATAGCCCATTAATGTGTTAATTCCAGGATAAATTGCAATCAATAACAACACCTAGGTTTTTTGCTTTCTTGGCATATGCAATTGATTCATTTTCATAGTAAATATAGGGTGATTCACTCTTTCTTTCTCTAAAACTGCTCTTAGTGGCACTAGAAATTATATTTAGAAATCAAGTAGGAAAATTTTGCAATAAATATTTCATATGCTATAGGACTGTAGATTAACACACTTAAGATTTGCTGAGGACATAGTTTTTATTCGCTTATTCAAATGAATTGAAAAATACATTAGTAGCTATTGAGCTTCTATAATTGCATTGTCCATAAAATCCTTTAGAGTAAATGTACTATTTACTGTAAACGACTAATGTTAGGGCAAGCTAGTAACGTTGTATAAGATTTTTCCAAAGTCTAAAGTATTGACCGTACAATGTCTATTCCCTCGTTCGTATTGAGTTCCCTGTTTGTTTTTCTCTTTCAGTTTCTTAGTAGGTACCAATTAAGAAGTATCTAAAAATACGAGTAATTTTGGTTAGTTATAGTATTTATACATTTTCAATAAAATTAATCAATTACATGTGTATTTTACTTCCAGATCGAAAGACGGACTAGTCGGCAAATGAGGTAATTGTGACTGGAGACGACATAATAGATTCAGCGTATGACATTTCTTTGCGAATCGTCGAGAGATCACGCGAGGAAATTAATACGTCGCCGAGGAATGTATTGAGGCGATACATTGCCGTTTTTAATAAGAGACGATTAAATTTTGATGTACCCAAAGATTCTGATTAAAGTTTACCAGTAAAATGAGGACAATATGTAGGAAGAGCAAAAAGATGTTTATTGATGGGATTCAGAGGCCCCATTGCTAGTTTTATAAGAAACTATTAAATTGCGATAAATGTAAAAAGCAGAGCTTTGCACTATTCGATACACAAAGACGTTGGAGAAAATAATCGTCAATGACGTAAGTCGTTGAATGGAGCAACCGATTTCTATACAAGAGACATTGTATAGACAATACAGTGTCAACAGGTACGGCTGGACCTTAAGAATATACCTACTCATAATTTTATGAGCCATTGTTATTATTATGACACCAACACTGAGTACGTTT
This sequence comes from Galleria mellonella, assembly GCF_026898425.1. Taxonomy (NCBI): domain Eukaryota; kingdom Metazoa; phylum Arthropoda; class Insecta; order Lepidoptera; family Pyralidae; genus Galleria; species Galleria mellonella. The sequence goes on along the minus strand of NW_026442077.1, from coordinate 140,742 downwards.
CTTGAAAGCTCATAGCTATTTCAATGTATAATAGCGGCTGCCCTTTTTGTTTATTGAAAGGTTATTATTAAGCCATTGTGATAACGAAACTTAAAATGGGCAAATAAAATAACATTATTATGTTATTACACAACGTTGTTGTTTACATTACGAGTTGTTTTTGTTTTACGAGTTGACGACCAATATCTATCTGAAACTTTTATTTTAATAATAGTCATATTCATTTTTAAGTGTAGGTACAAGGCTCGTCTTTAAAGCTGTCTTCACTTTGTAGTTCATGAAACCTTAAAATCAAAGTACCTATGCCCGCTCTCGGCGAGTGGACATTTTTAAAACATTTTACATTTTTACACAAAAATACAAATCTTTCTTCTTTATAAAAGTGTAGATGTAGATTAGTTATTATTAGGTACTTATGTCAACGCCAAAATTTAGGCAGTTGTTTCGTGAAGTGGACAAACATTTTAATTATAAAAATAAAATAAGTTAAAAAAGAATTTGTGGGTAATTTGGTTAAGATCAATACTCTATTCTTTCATTGGTATATTTTATTGCTGATTATTTTCTCAAACTTGTAGTTATTTGCGCATAGGTATAAAGCTACGCCCATAGTCTGCGGTGGGCGTTAGACAATTCTTGATTGGCCCGGCGCACGCGGTCGCCTTTTTGAATATGCTATTATTTCTCTTTGTTCAATAATATTATTTAAATTAAAAAGATTAAATAAAGACCTAATTAAATAAATAAGTAAACAAATACATAAGTAAATAAACAAGTTATTAAATAAGGTAATAAATAAGTAATTAAAATAAAAAAAAACATTTGTTAAATATATTTTCTTTAATGTTTAATTCTACCCTTATGTTTCTATTACAATACTGTGTTCTCTTTGCGATGAGAGACCTTTAAATTATTATTTGACATATTGACATAAAAACACAAATCTTAAATATTACAATTGTCGAGATCTAGCTAGCCAAAAATATTTTCATAGGTGACTTCCTAATTACAGTTCATTTAAATTTTCTTTAAGTATTTTATTTTATATCAGTCTTGTCTAATTATAATAGTAACTCTCGAAATATATACACTCATGTACTTACATACATTTGTAGAGTTTACAAAAATCATTACTCTTACATACAAAATAATACTTTTGGCATTTTTCACAACTACATTGTAATAAAACTAATACAAGTATTACATCAAATGCAAAGTAATACAAGGCCTTTATTCCTACTATCTATTACTAATACAAAAAATGAAGAGATATAAATTACAAAAAAATCATCATATTTGATACAAATTAATACATACAAATAAAAAATAAAAAAATTACAAATACTAATAGACAAATATAAAAAGCAATTCCTTAAACATTAGGTACAATAGTAATCACAAATACGAGAGTTCTTCTTCAATTTTCTCTATACATGATTCGATGTCTTCACAATCAACAATCATGCGTTGTAGCTCATATTGAGTATCAATCAATAGATCCCTATCAAAATATCCTTTTTCGAGAGCCGTCATGCAAAAAGCAGACAGCCTTTCGAAGCACAGCGCTCTGTAGGGAATATGTATGTGACGATCACATATAGATATAGCTCTAACATATTTCCAGGCTAACAACACATATTCAATAACAGACTTCCATTGTTGAGAATCCAACAGGACTTTCCCCTGTTCCACTAAATACTTGTTGAAAGCTTCTAAGTGGCTACGTGCGTAAAAGTAAGCCAGCGAACCGTATTCAAAATTCATTCCCGGTGTTGACAACAATTTCACAATATTCCATCTTAAATGGAAAAACCTTTCCTCGAGCGGCAACAAGTCTGGGGCCGGCATATTTGTTCTGACCTCGTCCTCGATGTCTGGATGTTTGTCCATGACAGATTTAATTATATCAATCAGTTGATTCGGCCTCAAATCTTTCAGGGCAACATCTAAAGGTCCATTATATTTTATTGCTTTCTCCAGTCTTGGTTTTTTATTTGGCGGTGTTGAGTCAATTTGCCAATTTGTGCTAATATCTTGCGATTCACTAGTATCACTGAAGTCTGTCCCCTCTGATGTCCAGTCTGAATCAATAGATTCAGAGCGCACGCGTTTCCGTGGGCTAGATTCTGAAGTGGCTGTTGAAGTGGGCGGAGAAAAGCAGACCGAGTTTGTTGACGGCGGTGGAAGAGGTGAGGTCCACCCAAATATTTCAACGTCGTCGACAGTCGTGGAATTTCTTGTTAATTCATTTTCCGGCGACCTCGAGATATGAAGACATTCACGACCTGAATTCAAAGAATGTTAATTATACAACAATTGCCATATAATACAACAATAGGCATTAACAATAAAACGAGAAACGATAAATTATACTGGAAAATCTAACGCAAATATAAACAATGAATTTATTCTTAATAATATTCGTGTGGGACCAACACAGCAGTAAACCTTTTCAATTTAAAAAGAATAAAACACATTTAAAATAATAAATAGAACGGTATTTTAACTAGCATAGGTTTTGAGATTTTATAAAAAGAAACTTCCCAAAATAACAACAGTTACAACTTAAAAAGTCTAGGAGGTACATAGTTTATAATTTGTTATATGAATCAGGTATGGCAAGAGGCAAAATTTATTTCTTTTGTTCATTACAAATCTGCTCACCTCTCTGCTGGTTAACTGTTTCATTGCGGGGCGAGGAGGCCCGGCTCTGATGGCTGGGCGTGGAAGTTGACCTGCGATCCCTCGCATTCAAGAGCGGCACTAAGACCTCAGAATGGAGGCGATCCAGGCGTGCGGAGATCTCGTCCAGGGTTGCGCGAACGCGGCGCTTGCTCTCTGGTGTTATCGCTCTCTCCATTGCTCTTCACAACAAAATAAGGAATCAATTAATAAGAATAAAGTTGAGAAAGTTTTCGAATGTGTACAAGAGCAAGCGATTGAATGCCATCTGTTTTAAACTATTAATAAAAGATCACATACACATACAACAACTCAGACGATACTTTAAAAGTTGCAATAATTCTAAAAAATATAATTAATATTAAGAGTATATTTACCTTAAGAAATCTCAGCCGTTAACTATCTTCACCGCGTTAATGATTTTCCCAAACGGGGGAAGAGAAAAAAATTATTGTCAAATAGAAATTAATACGCGCACTCAAACACAGTCACTGCTCACAAATATTGTTATTATTATCGCGATATCAGTAGATAATATTTAAAATAATAAACGAACACTAGAAACCAAACGTACACTCCTCGCTAGTTACTACTTCCGAATGACTTTACCGTCACAGGTACAGACCCTTTTATACTCGTACCTGGAAATATCGAAAAATAATATGTAATAATAAACTCTTTATTGCGCACAGTAGAGATGTATACAAGGAGTATTTATACAGAATGTGCATATACAAAAGGCGGCCTTATCGCTAAAAGCAATCTCTTACAGACAACCTGGCATAAAGAATGGATAAGTACAGAGAGAAAGGTAGATGGCGCAAGTCAGATACAGTAAATGCATAAAAGGAATCAAACAAAATGCAAAATATTCTAAATATAAAATAAGATTGCAATACATAAACATACATATATAATATAAATAATAATACATAAACATAAATATACTAAATAGATCAAGATAAATCACACATAGTAAACGTCAAAGCAAATTAGAGAGATAGGTAATGAGATTTTACCTGCCTCTTGAACGAGGCAATAGATTGCGCTGATCTAATAGAAAGAGGTAAGGAGTTCCAGAGGCGGATAGCTTGGATAATGAAAGAATAGGAATGGAATTTAGAAGAATGAATAGGAGTTACTAAACAAAGGGATCTCGCGCTGCGCAATGTACGACCCTGAGAATCGACATGAAACTCAAAGCACATTTTGAGGTAATCGGGGGTTGAAGGATGGAAAAGAATAGTGTAAAGAAGAGATTATTAAAAAAAAAACAATAAAGAGTATCTATCTATGTAGGGGGAAAGCAGTTGTAATAGGGTCCGACAGCCCCATTACTAGCAATATTCTATCAGGTCGACCTCCACGTGGGTTCCCTGGAAAAAATCATGGCTAAGTTTTGTTGGATTCGTCACGACGGGCTCTCTATTATTAATCTTCCCATTATTAACAATTCCTTCCCCACGGGAAAGGGATTGATGGCTAATGAATTTATAGTCCCACATTAATTAACATAAGCATTTATATTAATACACATTGAAGCATTATTTTGTAATAATGACTGTTGCACGTCAGTAATGACAAAATGTGTGAAACCATTGTAATATTACCATACGACCTTATTGTATCACATTTTAGCAATAAAATTCAATGAATCATTCATTCGTACTATTAGTAGGTATGTTGGTGATAACGCACTACTATAACAATAATATTATTTGTACAATGGTGTTGTTTACATTATTTCTTTTTATGCAAATTATTATATATATAAAATAAGCTGCGACCAATATCTGCATCAGTTTTTGTCTACTATTATTTTTACTTTGTGGTTCCACGAATTTGAAAATGAATGCGCCTCCGCCTGGTGTTGGTGAGGGATGGGCAGCCATTCAATGGTAGTTGATAACCGTCGCCAAGAAGTAGACATGAAGAGCACGGTTGTTCCTTGTATTTGTTGAAAATTATGGTGTTATGTCACAAGCATAAATGTGCCTCCATACCATATAATTTCACTGACATAAAACCGAAACAGCAACACCTACTGTTTACCTATTACTTAATATTCTATCTAATAATTTATTATTTAATTATTTAAGAGCCTGCTTAAATTTTGGGTGATCTGCATGAGGATAAAATTGTTACTGCATTTCTACCACCAAAACGAAAGTACCTTCGAATCTGTTATCTGACAATCCGAAGGCAATTTCTTTCCTAGTGGATGCCGCACAGTAATGAAATATGTAGTTTGGAGAGGAATCAAAATTAAAAGCTTCAAAAATGATCAGTTATGGGCAGTTACTATATTTTTAAGGTTCTGTACCAGACAGGTATCATGGAATCTTTATACCTATTATTCATTATCATCAAATTAGCCGTTATTTGTCCACTGTACAACATAGGCCTCCCATAGACTGCTATAAAGAATGGGGCCGCTCCTTATTACATTTTACCGTTTGGGGGATTTTGCCAGTATTTGCCACGGTAGGTAGTTTTTTTTAATGGGTGACGATGGAATGGTAACTCTACCTGCGCTTTTATTACTTACTAGCGGCCCGTCCCGGCTTCGCACAGATGGACATTTTTAAAACATTTCACATTTTTATCTGTACCTACCTAGCTACCTGTTTCATAGATGTGCCTGCCCCCACCTGCCCCTCTTCCGCACCGCTAAAATAGGTATGAATAACATGTACAACGTGACAGCGTTATTTTTTCTATTTCTATGAATCACTAAGTTCGCAATATCTATTGAATGGAATAGCCGATTTGAACAATTCAAAAAGTAATCTACATAAATTGTAACAGTTTTGAAAACAATATGATTTATTTAAATAAGGATTTAAACAAAAGCACTTATGAATAACATGGTGTAATTTTGGTCGGTATTTCTATCAACTTTTAAAATCTAAAAAGTGGTTGTTGTGACATAACGATAATAGTTAAACATATAGTATCGCGAAGTTTTTTGTAGTTATTGATGTTTTCTTCAATATTGTAAAACATACTTTTGTTCTATCACCAATAGTTTCCGCAGCGCACGTGACGATATATATTTTATAGCATTTTTTACACCTTGAGTTAGGTTACTAAAGTTTTAGTAAGGATCCCTAATCTTTTCTAGCAATAAATATAGCCTATGTTACTCAGGGTGAATGTAGCTTTCTAAAGAATTTTTGAAATCGGTGAAGAAGTTTTTGAGTTTATTTATTACAAATATACACACAAAAATACAACTCTTTCCTCTTTATAATATTAGTGTAGATGTAGATTAATTATTATTAGGTACTTATGTCACACCAAGGTTTAGGCAGTTGTTTCGTAAAGTGGACAAACATTTTAGTTATAAAAATAAAATAAGTAGGTTGTTTAAGATCAATACTGTATCCTTCTCCTATCATTAGTATATTAGTATATTGATGATTATTTTCTCAAACTAGTAGTTATTTGCGCATAGTATAAAGCTACGCCCATATTCTACGGTGGGCGTTAGACAATTCTTTATTGACCCGGCCCACGCGGCCGCCATCTTGTATTTGCCATTATTTCTCTTTCTCTCTCTAAAATGTTATTTTATACTTTATCCTCTCGATAAGTTTACTTATATAGAGCAACAAAATATGCATTTCAGTGGTATATGAACTGCATTAATAGATAGGTATAAGATGGTATTTATTTATAGGTGTTTTAATTATGTATTTATTAATAATGTGTCTTATTTTTTCGAAAAGCGCAGTTTTAGAATTTATTTGATCCTAGTGATCCGGCATGGTTTCGATGGATGAATAAAAATTTCGAAAATAATATATAGCTCACATATTCACTGATTTTTCAGAGAGAAAGAGAGAGAAAGTGATATAGACTTTTTCACTTAGTTCGCTAATGACTCTAACATCTAGAAACCATAACTATCCATCTTTTTCCAATTCGGTAGTGAACTGTATCCACCACCAGTACCACTACACCAGTGAGGGATGATAAGTGAGGATGAAAAAGCATGTCAGTTAGCCAATCGTGGCAAATTCCACTAAAATTAATCACTATAGTTTCCGGGGGGAATCATGTGGAGGTCAGCAATGGACAGTTTAAGACTGATATAATGATGACGCACCTAAGCATTAAGTATAAGATTGTTTATTACTTAGATTATGACAAGTGTAAAATATAAATTGAGTAGGTAAAAATATGTAATGCAGTTTCGGTTAAAAAAGTCGACAAGCATAAATATGTCTCTACCTACAAAGAGCAGATGTAGTGTAGAGGCATATTTATACTTGTCTATATACACTATAGTTTGCAGACAAGGCGCTGGACATAACATATATATGTACCTACATAGACAAATTGGGTACTATGGGTGTCCTCTATTTTATGGATGATTATGGAATGTGATCCCGCCTGCACAATCGGTATATGTTGGCGGGGCACCAGTGATAGGTTGAGATAGTTGTTTTTAGATAGATATTGATCGTCAACTCGTAAATAACACCGTTGTACGTAATAATATTATTTTATCCCTTTGCCCATTTTACTATTCATGCGTTAACACCAAGATAGAAAGTAATATGTCTCTATACCTAATTGCATTAGCCAACAATCCTTTTAGACTATCTCCACGCCTTTTAGAGAGATAACTATGGGTTTCGTTAACACAATGGCTTAATATTTATCTTTCAATATTTCTAAAAGGGCAGCCGCTATTATACATTGAAATAGCTGTGAAAACGAATTTATTTGACAATACTAACTTTCAAGAAACGTACTCAATGTTTGTGTAATAATAATAAAAACAGCTAATAAAAATTGTAAGTGTATTCTTAAGATCCAGCCGTACCTGTAGGCAAAGGTAATTTTTGTTATAAATAGCTACAATACATAATATTGTATAAGGGGTGTAAAGGACGACACAATAGATTTTCTTCCGCTGTTTATTACACTCACAATATACATACAATAGACACCGTATTGTCTATACAATGTCTCTTGTATAGAAATCGGCTGCTCCTTTCATCAACTTACGTCATTGGCGATTGTTTTCTCGTTAGGTTAGGTAGGTCTCGCTAGGTTTGTTCTGATTGTCGGGATATTAAACGTAACGATATGTTGTAATACATCTATTTGAGTATTAAATTATACATAAATATAGTTGAATTTGTTGATATGTGTAGAATTGAAAAAAATATATTTTTAATATAAGCTTACCCGGTGCCCTGTGTAGATTGATGCCACACGTACCCATTCTATTCCAGATTTATGGCAGTAACAGCGAACGAATTGCACATAAATCCATAATCATATGTATTTGCATATATAGCTAATTTTGTTAGAAAACAGTTTTGCAATTTATTTATTCCTAATAATTCGGCTCGACTTCGGCCGGGTAAATAGAATTTTTGAAAATAATACAGGTACCTAACAATATTATCCTCATGCAGATCACTTAAAAATTGAGCAGGCTCTTAAGTAATAAAATAATAAACTATTAGATAGAGTATTATACTTTATTGCGCTATAACATAATTATATTTTATATGTTACAAATATTTACATTTATCACATCATCAAATATATCTACAAATTATAAATAAATATCTATATATAATGTCTTATTGACTGTTCGCATCGTACTATATCACTTTAAACCACTAATAAACTTAATCACAGTCTTCGATCCATCGCAATTCAATTGTTTCTTGTTAAAACTAGCAATGGGACCGCTGGACCCATCAATAACATCTCTTTGCTCTTCCTATTCATTTCACTGGTAAACTTTAATCTGAATCTTCGGGTAGATCAAAATTCAATCGTCTCCTATTAAAAACGGCAATGTATCGCCTCAATATATTCCTCGGCGATGTATTCATTTCCTCGCGTGATCTCTCGACGATTCGCAAAGAAATGTCATACGCTGACTCTATTATGTCGTCTCCGGTCACAATTACCTCATTTGCCGACTGATCCGTCCTTCGATCTGGAAGTAAAATGTAACATTAACACATGTAATTAATTAATTTTATTGAAAATGTATAAATACTATGACCAAACTTTCTCGTATCAAGTACCAATCTAAAAAGTATCTATAAATACCTTTTAGATTGGTACCTACTAAGAAACTGAAAGAGACAACAAACTTTAAACGTTCGAAAATCTTATATAATGTTAATGGGTCGTTCTATCTGCTAAATTTTAATATATTATATATAGATTTGTTGTAGCTATTTGAAGTTGAAATGTAAAAACATATATAAAATGTGATAAATAAAATATACCTATAAATAGTACATCGAAAACATAAAATTTACCTTTGTCCACAGACATTGCGACCTCCTGGGTTCTCTGACACTCACAATTTGTATTTGCCATTATTATTATTATTATATATTATTTAAATGAACAAACGAACACTGAGTACGCTCCTCGTAAGTTACTACTTTCGAATGATTGTGTTTTCACAACTACAGTCCTATTTAAACATTGAAATGTTGAAAAATAGGCAAGTAATTAGTGAATCATAAATACATGGAACCATTATGATAATGAAAACAAAAAATTCTAAAATAAATTCTTTAAAATGGTGGATTTTATTTTGTCTAAAGTAATTTATGGATAATGCAATTATAATAGCTGAACAGCTACTAATGTATTTTTCAATTAATTTTATTAAGCAAATAAAAACTACCTCTTCAGCAAATTTTAAGTGTGTTAATCGACAGTCCAATGGAATATGAATTATTTATTGCAAAATATTCCTAGTTGGTTTCCAAATATTCTAGTGCCACTAAAAACAGTTTTAGAGAGAGAGAGAGAGAGAGTGTGTGTTTTTTGTAAAGAAGATTATGTCTTGAACTTTATAACGCAATACATTGCCGATCAACTGTCCTAATAGAAACCATGGCACTTTGCAATTTATCTCAATTTAATCATTTATTAAACGCTAATGGCAGGTTGCTAGATTTTGTGCTTTTTAAGAATAATAATCTTATATTAATGTATATAGCACCGATCCTTTAAGTAAATTAGATAGACATCATCCTGCTTTTAATGTGAATATTGAATCTATTACCCAACTATTAACTGTGAAATATAACCCTGGGTCTTTTAAAACCAACTATTGGAAATGTAACTACAATAAAATTAAACTCGCTTTGAAATCAGAGCTTGATGGGAATGCTATTCTTTCTGGTTTAGATATTAATAGTTCTGTTGATACATTTTAATGTAAACTAAGAAAGATAATTAATATAGGTACATAGTCTCTCTAGTCGTGTCCCTTCAGTAAGATCTTCGCAAATGTATTGTATATATTGTCAATGTATCTATTAGTAACAAAATAGGAGATATTGAATTGTTAACTGAATGTCCTAATAGCCATATATTTTGTACAAGTGAAACTTGATTGTTGGAATTGAAATGAATTTTTTTATATAACTTAAATTTTATTATTTATTGGGAATTTTATTACAATTTTTTGTGACATTATACAGTATTAAATTATAAGAGCTCGGATCAAAATATTATTGAACTGGTCTTTAATTTTAAGAAAAAGTATAATTGTACATTTAAATATCATATACCTACACATGGTGTTAAGAGACATTTAAAATGGAATGACGATTTAAAAGTGTATTTGAATAAAGATAATTTAAATTTAAAAATTTGAAAAAAATATTGAACATCACAGTAATCGGACGGCAATTTTCAATATCATAATAGTCTATTTTTTGTACAACACAATTATACTATAGGAACCTATACGTACTGATCATCACTGATTGATTGGAAGATGTTTATTATTCAATGATGTTTAATCTGCTACACAAATTAGAATGAAATTTGGTATACGGGTCGGTAACCCCCTTATGCATAAAAACATCAAACCTATTTTAGCTATTCAACTACTTTATCTCTTTCTTTAAATTAAACAACAAAACACTGTATCAGTTAAAGTATGTTTATAGAATATTTCAGTTTTTATGAATTAGAGGCGTAACCTATACAATACCTAGTATACTATCATATTATCTGTGACAATGCTTCATATAATGCTTTAGTCAGTGAAGCCGCAGGAATACAGCTATTATTAGTATATCCTAATGCTACTATAATAAATGCAAATTTCTTACTCATTCATGCCAAAACAATCGAACGGAATGTAATTATATGTAATTATAGTATTATGGGAAATAATGTTTAAATTCTTCCATTAAAAACTAATTACGCGCAATGTAACGTTGTCAGATAATTTTCTAATTAATACTTACGCCTTACACCAAAGCTGATATATACCTATCCGTATGAGTAAGAATCGATTGGTAAATTTATATAATAAATCTTTTTTCGTTGTCTTTACAATTGTCTTGATAAGGTTTAGTAAAGTATATGAAATGAGTGTATGAATAATTGTATGGAAAAATTAAAAATATTGCGTTAAATAAAGACGTAATTAAATAAATAAGTAAATAAACAAGTTATTAAATAAGGTCATAAATAAGTAAACAAATAAATAAATAAGGTAAAATAATAAACAAGTAGGTAAAATAAAAAAAAAAACATTTGTTAAATATATTTTCTTTAATGTTTAATTCTACCCTTATGTTTCTATTACAATACTGTGTTCTCTTTGCGATGAGAGACCTTTAAATTATTATTTGACATATTGTTGACATAAAAACACAAATCTTAAATATTACAATTGTCGAGATCTAGCTAGCCAAAAATATTTTCATACGTGACTTCCTAATTATAGTTCATTTAAATTTTCTTTTAGTATTTTATTTTATATCAGTCTTGTCTAATTATAATAGTAACTCTCGAAATATATACACTCATGTACTTACATACATTTGTAGAGTTTACAAAAATCATTACTCTTACATACAAAATAATACTTTTGGCATTTTTCACAACTACATTGTAATAAAACTAATACAAGTATTACATCAAATGCATAGTAATACAAGGCCTTTATTCCTACTATCTATTACTAATACAAAAAATGAAGAGATATAAATTACAAAAAAATCATCATATTTGATACAAATTAATACATACAAATAAAAAATAAAAAAATTACAAATACTAATAGACAAATATAAAAGGCAATTCCTTAAACATTAGGTACAATAGGAATCACAAATACGAGAGTTCTTCTTCAATTTTCTCTATACATGATTCGATGTCTTCACAATCAACAATCATGCGTTGTAGCTCATATTGAGTATCAATCAATAGATCCCTATCAAAATATCCTTTTTCGAGAGCCGTCATGCAAAAAGCAGACAGCCTTTCGAAGCACAGCGCTCTGTAGGGAATATGTATGTGACGATCACATATAGATATAGCTCTAACATATTTCCAGGCTAACAACACATATTCAATAACAGACTTCCATTGTTGAGAATCCAACAGGACTTTCCCCTGTTCCACTAAATACTTGTTGAAAGCTTCTAAGTGGCTACGTGCGTGAAAGTAAGCCAGCGAACCGTATTCAAAATTCATTCCCGGTGTTGACAACAATTTCACAATATTCCATCTTAAATGGAAAAACCTTTCCTCGAGCGGCAACAAGTCTGGGGCCGGCATGTTTGTTCTGACCTCGTCCTCGATGTCTGGATGTTTGTCCATGACAGATTTAATTATATCAATCAGTTGATTCGGCCTCAAATCTTTCAGGGCAACATCTAAAGGTCCATTATATTTTATTGCTTTCTCCAGTCTTGGTTTCTTATTTGGCGGTGTTGAGTCAATTTGCCAATTTGTGCTAATATCTTGCGATTCACTAGTATCACTGAAGTCTGTCCCCTCTGATGTCCAGTCTGAATCAATAGATTCAGAGCGCACGCGTTTCCGTGGGCTAGATTCTGAAGTGGCTGTTGAAGTGGGCGGAGAAAAGCAGACCGAGTTTGTTGACGGCGGTGGAAGAGGTGAGGTCCACCCAAATATTTCAACGTCGTCGTCAGTCGTGGAATTTCTTGTTAATTCATTTTCCGGCGACCTCGAGATATGAAGACATTCACGACCTGAATTCAAAGAATGTTAATTATACAACAATTGCCATATAATACAACAATAGGCATTAACAATAAAACGAGAAACGATAAATTATACTGGAAAATCTAACGCAAATATAAACAATGAATTTATTCTTAATAATATTCGTGTGGGACCAACACAGCAGTAAACCTTTTCAATTTAAAAAGAATAAAACACATTTAAAATAATAAATAGAACGGTATTTTAACTAGCATAGGTTTTGAGATTTTATAAAAAGAAACTTCCCAAAATAACAACAGTTACAACTTAAAAAGTCTAGGAGGTACATAGTTTATAATTTGTTATATGAATCAGGTATGGCAAGAGGCAAAATTTATTTCTTTTGTTCATTACAAATCTGCTCACCTCTCTGCTGGTTAACTGTTTCATTGCGGGGCGAGGAGGCCCGGCTCTGATGGCTGGGCGTGGAAGTTGACCTGCGATCCCTCGCATTCAAGAGCGGCACTAAGACCTCAGAATGGAGGCGATCCAGGCGTGCGGAGATCTCGTCCAGGGTTGCGCGAACGCGGCGCTTGCTCTCTGGTGTCATCGCTCTCTCCATTGCTCTTCACAACAAAATAAGGAATCAATTAATAAGAATAAAGTTGAGGAAGTTTTCGAATGTGTACAAGAGCAAGCGATTGAATGCCATCTGTTTTAAACTATTAATAAAAGATCACATACACATACAACAACTCAGACGATACTTTAAAAGTTGCAATAATTCTAAAAAATATAATTAATTCTAAGAGTATATTTACCTTAAGAAATCTCAGCCGTTAACTATCTTCACCGCGTTAATGATTTTCCCAAACGGGGGAAGAGAAAAAAATTATTGTCAAATAGAAATTAATACGCGCACTCAAACACAGTCACTGCTCACAAATATTGTTATTATTATTGCGATATCAGTAGATAATATTTAAAATAATAAACGAACACTAGAAACCAAACGTACACTCCTCGCTAGTTACTACTTCCGAATGACTTTACTGTCACAGGTACAGACCCTTTTATACTCGTACCTGGAAATATCGAAAAATAATAATAATAAACTCTTTATTGCGCACAGTAGAGATGTATACAAGGAGTATTTATACAGAATGTGCATATACAAAAGGCGGCCTTATCGCTAAAAGCAATCTCTTACAGACAACCTGGCATAAAGAATGGATAAGTACAGAGAGAAAGGTAGATGGCGCAAGTCAGATACAGTAAATGCATAAAAGGAATCAAACAAAATGCAAAATATTCTAAATATAAAATAAGATTGCAATACATAAACATACATATATAATATAAATAATAATACATAAACATAAATATACTAAATAGATCAAGATAAATCACACATAGTAAACGTCAAAGCAAATTAGAGAGATAGGTAATGAGATTTTACCTACCTCTTGAACGAGGCAATAGATTGCGCTGATCTAATAGAAAGAGGTAAGGAGTTCCAGAGGCGGATAGCTTGGATAGTGAAAGAATAGTAGGGAGAAAGCAGTTGTAATAGGGTCCGACAGCCCCATTACTAGCAATATTCTATCAGGTCGACCTCCACGTGGGTTCCCGTTTTCGCACGGGTGGACATTTTTAATAGATGTGCTCGACTCCCACCTGCCCCTCTTCCACACCGCTAAAATAGGTATTAGTAATAGGCGACAGCGTTATTTTTTCTATTTTTTATAAAACATTTTTTTTTTATAAATTATTATTTCTATGAATTATTAAATACGTAATATCTATTGAATGGAATAGCCGATTTGAACAATTCAAAAAGTAATCAACATAAATTGTAACAGTTTTGAAAACAATATGATTTATTTAAATAAGGATTTAAACAAAAGTATGAATAACATGGTGTAATTTTGGTCGGTATTTCTATCAACTTTTAAAATGTAAAAAGTGGTTATTGTGACATAACGACAATAGTTAGACATATAGTATCGCGCAGTTTTTTGTAGTTATTGATGTTTTCTTCAATATTGTAGATCATACTTTTGTTCTATCACCAAAAGTTTCCGCAGCGCACATGACGAAATATATTTTATAGCATTTTTTACACCTTGAGTTAGGTTACTAAAGTTTTAGTAAGGATCTCTAATCTTTTCTAGCAATAAATATAGCCTATGTTACTCAGGGTGAATGTAGCTTTCTAAAGAATTTTTGAAATCGGTGAAGAAGTTTTTGAGTTTATTTATTACAAATATACACACAAAAATACAACTCTTTCCTCTTTATAAATATACTTGTGTTAATTCATTGTGTACTCGTACTTACTGTACTGTTGAATGACAATAGGCACACGTGTTATTTTTATCTTATTTTCAAATGATCAATTTCGAACTAACCATTGCTGGGTTATTTCCTGAGTTGTGGTCCTACGGAATAAAGTGTAACTAGCTTTAATCTACTTACACATCAGTTGATAACGTAGGATGACGAAGAAAAAAAACAAATGTGCCTTCCTTTACACTAAGAAGATAAAGCGCAGCTTTGCACTTATACGATACGCAAAGACGTTGGAGAAAACAATCGCCAATGACGTAAGTCGAGGAAAGGAGCAACCGATTTCTATACAAGAGACATTGTATAGACAATACGGTGTCTATTGTATGTATATTGTGGGTGTAATAAACAGCGGTAGAAAATCTATTGTGTCGTCCATTACATCCCTTATACAATGTTATGTATTGTAGCTATTTATAACAGAAATTACCTTTGTCTACAGGTACGGCTGGACCTTAAGAATGTTCTCAGAATTTTTATTAGCCGCTGTTATTATAATTACACAAACATTGAGTACGTTTCTTGAAAGTTAGTATTGTCACATAAATTCGTTTTCACAGCTATTTCAATGTATAATAGCGGCTGCCCTTTTGGAAATATTGAAAGATAAATATTAAGCCATTGTAATAACGAAATCAAATCAAATCAAATCAAATCATTTATTGCACGAATATGGGTACATACATTAGTTGTAAAAAATAATTACATGTCCACTATTCCATATTCTACCATATCGGCATGTACAATATAAAATTATAGTAATAATAACTTATAATAATAAAAATAATGTCAATAATAATAATAAAATGTAAAAAATGTCAATAAAAATAATTAAATTGCATGTCTAATATTTATCACTGTAATAGTCATGCAACGTATAGTAACATTTGGCTGTCAAATATTCTTTTGCTTTTTTCTTAAATACATTTAAACTGTTTATTTCCTTAAATGCTTTCGGGAATTTATTATATATTTTAGAGACCATACCGAAAAAACTTTTATCAAATAATGCTGTGACGTGAGGCTGAACGCGAATTTTATCGGTATTACGGTCACTTTTTAACTTTTCAAATAAAAGTTTATTCTTTTTCACAAACAACATTGTTTCAAGAATATAAAAGCTTGGAAAAGTCAGGATATTCAGTCTTTTGAATGAAGTCGTACATGTATCAGTTCTTTTCAAATTGCACATAGATCTAATACACCTTTTCTGAGTCTTGAAGACTATATCTCTATATGTCGAATTGCCCCAAAATATGACACCATACCTTAGTAAGGATTCGATTTAAAAGTGTATTTGAATAAAGATAATTTAAATTTAAAAATTTGAAAAAAATATTGAACATCACAGTAATAGGACGGCAATTTTCAATATCATAATAGTCTATTTTTTGTACAACACAATTATACTATAGGAACCTATACGTACTGATCATCACTGATTGATTGTAAGATGTTTATTATTCAATGATGTTTAATCTGCTACACAAATTAGAATGAAATTTGGTATACGGGTCGGTAACCCCCTTATGCATAAAAACATCAAACCTATTTTAGCTATTCAACTACTTTATATCTTTCTTTAAATTAAACAACAAAACACTGTATCAGTTAAAGTATGTTTATAGAATATTTCAGTTTTTATGAATTAGAGGCGTAACCTATACAATACCTAGTATACTATCATATTATCTGTGACAATGCTTCATATAATGCTTTAGTCAGTGAAGCCGCAGGAATACAGCTATTATTAGTATATCCTAATGCTACTATAATAAATGCAAATTTCTTACTCATTCATGCCAAAACAATCGAACGGAATGTAATTATATGTAATTATAGTATTATGGGAAATAATGTTTAAATTCTTCCATTAAAAACTAATTACGCGCAATGTAACGTTGTCAGATAATTTTCTAATTAATACTTACGCCTTACACCAAAGCTGATATATACCTATCCGTATGAGTAAGAATCGATTGGTAAATTTATGTAATAAATCTTTTTTCGTTGTCTTTACAATTGTCTTGATAAGGTTTAGTAAAGTATATGAAATGAGTGTATGAATAATTGTATGGAAAAATTAAAAATATTGCGTTAAATAAAGACGTAATTAAATAAATAAGTAAATAAACAAGTTATTAAATAAGGTCATAAATAAGTAAACAAATAAATAAATAAGGTAAAATAATAAACAAGTAGGTAAAATAAAAAAAAACATTTGTTAAATATATTTTCTTTAATGTTTAATTCTACCCTTATGTTTCTATTACAATACTGTGTTCTCTTTGCGATGAGAGACCTTTAAATTATTATTTGACATATTGTTGACATAAAAACACAAATCTTAAATATTACAATTGTCGAGATCTAGCTAGCCAAAAATATTTTCATACGTGACTTCCTAATTATAGTTCATTTAAATTTTCTTTTAGTATTTTATTTTATATCAGTCTTGTCTAATTATAATAGTAACTCTCGAAATATATACACTCATGTACTTACATACATTTGTAGAGTTTACAAAAATCATTACTCTTACATACAAAATAATACTTTTGGCATTTTTCACAACTACATTGTAATAAAACTAATACAAGTATTACATCAAATGCATAGTAATACAAGGCCTTTATTCCTACTATCTATTACTAATACAAAAAATGAAGAGATATAAATTACAAAAAAATCATCATATTTGATACAAATTAATACATACAAATAAAAAATAAAAAAATTACAAATACTAATAGACAAATATAAAAGGCAATTCCTTAAACATTAGGTACAATAGTAATCACAAATACGAGAGTTCTTCTTCAATTTTCTCTATACATGATTCGATGTCTTCACAATCAACAATCATGCGTTGTAGCTCATATTGAGTATCAATCAATAGATCCCTATCAAAATATCCTTTTTCGAGAGCCGTCATGCAAAAAGCAGACAGCCTTTCGAAGCACAGCGCTCTGTAGGGAATATGTATGTGACGATCACATATAGATATAGCTCTAACATATTTCCAGGCTAACAACACATATTCAATAACAGACTTCCATTGTTGAGAATCCAACAGGACTTTCCCCTGTTCCACTAAATACTTGTTGAAAGCTTCTAAGTGGCTACGTGCGTGAAAGTAAGCCAGCGAACCGTATTCAAAATTCATTCCCGGTGTTGACAACAATTTCACAATATTCCATCTTAAATGGAAAAACCTTTCCTCGAGCGGCAACAAGTCTGGGGCCGGCATGTTTGTTCTGACCTCGTCCTCGATGTCTGGATGTTTGTCCATGACAGATTTAATTATATCAATCAGTTGATTCGGCCTCAAATCTTTCAGGGCAACATCTAAAGGTCCATTATATTTTATTGCTTTCTCCAGTCTTGGTTTCTTATTTGGCGGTGTTGAGTCAATTTGCCAATTTGTGCTAATATCTTGCGATTCACTAGTATCACTGAAGTCTGTCCCCTCTGATGTCCAGTCTGAATCAATAGATTCAGAGCGCACGCGTTTCCGTGGGCTAGATTCTGAAGTGGCTGTTGAAGTGGGCGGAGAAAAGCAGACCGAGTTTGTTGACGGCGGTGGAAGAGGTGAGGTCCATCCAAATATTTCAACGTCGTCGTCAGTCGTGGAATTTCTTGTTAATTCATTTTCCGGCGACCTCGAGATATGAAGACATTCACGACCTGAATTCAAAGAATGTTAATTATACAACAATTGCCATATAATACAACAATAGGCATTAACAATAAAACGAGAAACGATAAATTATACTGGAAAATCTAACGCAAATATAAACAATGAATTTATTCTTAATAATATTCGTGTGGGACCAACACAGCAGTAAACCTTTTCAATTTAAAAAGAATAAAACACATTTAAAATAATAAATAGAACGGTATTTTAACTAGCATAGGTTTTGAGATTTTATAAAAAGAAACTTCCCAAAATAACAACAGTTACAACTTAAAAAGTCTAGGAGGTACATAGTTTATAATTTGTTATATGAATCAGGTATGGCAAGAGGCAAAATTTATTTCTTTTGTTCATTACAAATCTGCTCACCTCTCTGCTGGTTAACTGTTTCATTGCGGGGCGAGGAGGCCCGGCTCTGATGGCTGGGCGTGGAAGTTGACCTGCGATCCCTCGCATTCAAGAGCGGCACTAAGACCTCAGAATGGAGGCGATCCAGGCGTGCGGAGATCTCGTCCAGGGTTGCGCGAACGCGGCGCTTGCTCTCTGGTGTCATCGCTCTCTCCATTGCTCTTCACAACAAAATAAGGAATCAATTAATAAGAATAAAGTTGAGGAAGTTTTCGAATGTGTACAAGAGCAAGCGATTGAATGCCATCTGTTTTAAACTATTAATAAAAGATCACATACACATACAACAACTCAGACGATACTTTAAAAGTTGCAATAATTCTAAAAAATATAATTAATTCTAAGAGTATATTTACCTTAAGAAATCTCAGCCGTTAACTATCTTCACCGCGTTAATGATTTTCCCAAACGGGGGAAGAGAAAAAAATTATTGTCAAATAGAAATTAATACGTGCACTCAAACACAGTCACTGCTCACAAATATTGTTATTATTATTGCGATATCAGTAGATAATATTTAAAATAATAAACGAACACTAGAAACCAAACGTACACTCCTCGCTAGTTACTACTTCCGAATGACTTTACCGTCACAGGTACAGACCCTTTTATACTCGTACCTGGAAATATCGAAAAATAATAATAATAAACTCTTTATTGCGCACAGTAGAGATGTATACAAGGAGTATTTATACAGAATGTGCATATACAAAAGGCGGCCTTATCGCTAAAAGCAATCTCTTACAGACAACCTGGCATAAAGAATGGATAAGTACAGAGAGAAAGGTAGATGGCGCAAGTCAGACACAGTAAATGCATAAAAGGAATCAGACAAAATGCAAAAAATTCTAAATATCAAATAAGATTACAATACATAAACATACATATATAATATAAATAATAATACATAAACATAAATATACTAAATAGATCAAGATAAATCACACATAGTAAAAGGCAATAGATTGCGCTGATCTAATAGAAAGAGGTAAGGAGTTCCAGAGGCGGATAGCTTGGATAGTGAAAGAATAGTAGGGAGAAATCAGTTGTAATAGGGTCCGACAGCCCCATTACTAGCAATATTCTATCAGGTCGACCTCCACGTGGGTTCCCTGGAAAATATCATGGCTAAGTTTTGTTGGATTCGTCACGACCGTTTGGGGGATTTTGACAGTATTTGCCACGGTAGATTGCTTTTTTTAATGGGTGACGATGAAATGGTAACTCTACCTGCGCTTTTATTACTTACTAGCGGCTCGTCCCGTTTTCGCACGGGTGGACATTTTTAAAACATTTTACAATTTTATCTGTACCTGCCTAGCTATCTATTTCATAGATGTGCCTGCTCCCACCTGCCCCTCTTCCGCACCGCTAAAATAGGTATTAGTAATAGGCGACAGCGTTATTTTTTCTATTTTTTATAAAACATTTTTTTTTATAAATTATTATTTCTATGAATTATTAAATACGTAATATCTATTGAATGGAATAGCCGATTTGAACAATTCAAAAAGTAATCAACATAAATTGTAACAGTTTTGAAAGCAATATGATTTATTTAAATAAGAATTTAAACAAAAGTATGAATAACATGATGTAATTTTGGTCGGTATTTCTATCAACTTTTAAAATGTAAAAAGTGGTTATTGTGACATAACGACAATAGTTAGACATATAGTATCGCGCAGTTTTTTGTAGTTATTGAGGTTTTCTTCAATATTATAGATCATACTTTTGTTCTATCACCAAAAGTTTCCGCAGCGCACATGACGAAATATATTTTATAGCATTTTTTACACCTTGAGTTAGGTTACTAAAGTTTTAGTAAGGATCTCTAATCTTTTCTAGCAATAAATATAGCCTATGTTACTCAGGGTGAATGTAGCTTTCTAAAGAATTTTTGAAATCGGTGAAGAAGTTTTTGAGTTTATTTATTACAAATATACACACAAAAATACAACTCTTTCCTCTTTATAAATATACTTGTGTTAATTCATTGTGTACTCGTACTTACTGTACTGTTGAATGACAATAGGCACACGTGTTATTTTTATCTTATTTTCAAATGATCAATTTCGAACTAACCATTGCTGGGTTATTTCCTGAGTTGTGGTCCTACGGAATAAAGTGTAACTAGCTTTAATCTACTTACACATCAGTTGATAACGTAGGATGACGAAGAAAAAACAAATGTGCCTTCCTTTACACTAAGAAGATAAAGCGGAGCTTTGCACTATACGATACGCAAAGACGTTGGAGAAAACAATCGCCAATGACGTAAGTCGATGAAAGGAGCAACCGATTTCTATACAAGAGACATTATATAGACAATACGGTGTCTATTGTATGTATATTGTGGGTGTAATAAACAGCGGTAGAAAATCTATTGTGTCGTCCATTACATCCCTTATACAATGTTATGTATTGTAGCTATTTAAAACAGAAATTACCTTTGTCTACAGGTACGGCTGGACCTTAAGAATGTTCTCAGAATTTTTATTAGCCGCTGTTATTATAATTACACAAACATTGAGTACGTTTCTTGAAAGTTAGTATTGTCACATAAATTCGTTTTCACAGCTATTTCAATGTATAATAGCGGATGCCCTTTTGGAAATATTGAAAGATAAATATTAAGCCATTGTAATAACGAAACTAATGGTTATCTCTATGGAAGGCGTGGAGATAGTCTAAAAGGATTGTTGGCTAATGCAATTAGGTATAGTCACATATTAGTTACTATTTTGGTGATAACGCATGAATAGTAAAATTTGGCAAATAAAATAACATTATTATGTACAACGGTGTTGTTTACATTACTGTTTTACGAGTCGACGACCAATATCTACCTGAAACTTTTATTTTAATAATAGCCACTTTCATTTTTAAGTATCGATACAAGACTCGTCTTTAAAGCTGTCTTCACTTTGTAGTTCATGAAACCTTAAAATCAAGGTACCTACGCCAGATCTCGGCGAGAAGTCGACACCTGATGTTAGGTAAGTAGTAACCATCGCCTATAAGCAGACATGAACAGCATGACCATGACCACCGTGGACATGACAGATACTGCGACAGTCATGATTTAGTAGGGAATAATCTGTTAATAATAGCCCCACTAATAATAATATACCCCTATCAGGTCGACCTGCACGTGGTTTCCCTTTTAAACCATAGTGGTTTATTCTTATTTAATTTGTCACGATGGACTAACTGATCTGCTTTCGTCTTCACCTGTCATCTATCATTGGTGCCCCGATTATACCAATAGTGCAGGCGGGGTCATCATTCCATTATCATCCATTAAAATAGAAGATACTCATCATACCCAATTTGTCTATATACAATATATTTATGTCCATCGTCTTTCCTGTAAACTATAGATACACTATAGACAAGCATAAATATGGCTCTTTACTACATCTATACTTTATAGATACATACCTCCCTTTTAAACCGAAACTGCATTATATATTTTTACGTACTCAATTTATATTGTACACTTGGCATAATCTAGTATATGCTTAGGTACATTGTCTTTAAAAAAAAGTATTTCTACCAGTTGTCTATTACCTGTAACTGTAGGTAGCGATGTGTCTGTGTAATGTGTCCAATGCTATTTGAGTGTTCGGCTTGTTGTTGAAATAATAATGTGAACAAATTAGCTAATGAGAGAATTTTATATTAATCGACTGTGTACTCGTACCTACTGTTGTCTAATACTCGTATTGGTTTTGTCTTATTTTCGAATGACTAACTTTGAAATAATAATTCCTGAGTTGCGGACCCATGGAATACCTAAAGTGTACACAATAGCTTTATATCTATTCTGTGTGTGGATCATCTTCTTATTATTCTGTCATCATGCCGCCTTATGACATTTTACCGTTGGGAGAGTTTGCTGGTATTTGCCACGGTTGGCAGTTTTTGTTTTAATGGATGAAAATGATGGAATGGTTATCCCGCCTGCGCTATCGGTAGGTATACATAGGCGGGGTACCAGTGAAAGGTGACAAATGAGGATGAAGGCTAGAAGGCAGGTCAGTTGGCCCATAATAACCGATTGAACAACAATTAACCACTATGGTCTCCAGGGGGAACCGCGTGGAAGTCGATCTGATGGTGTGTATTGCTAGCAATGGGGCTGTTAAATCTCATCACTAACAATTCCTTTCCTCCCACGGTTGGCAGTTGGGTTAGCAACCGCAGTTTTAGTCTTGGTGACGTTTTAAGAGGGACTTTGCTGCCCACCCTCGACCATAAATTAAGCCTTTTACCTCTTACAACGCCCACGGGGAAGGAAGCGTTTAACCTATTCTATGTCGTTTCATTCATTCTATGAACCACACGGCAAATAACTTTTATTGGAGGGGAAGGGATAGTTAGTGATGCAAACTACCAGTCCCATTGGTAGCAATATACTCTATATTGCTCAGGTCGACTACAACCTGGTCTCTCTTGGAAACCATCGTGCTGAATTACTGATATATTCATTACGATGGGCTAACTGACCCACCTCTTCATCTCACCTATTATCTATCACTGGTGCTCTACCAGTGTATTTGTACCGTGCAGTGCAGGCGAGGTTACCATTTGATTGTCATCCATTAGAAAAAAATACTTTTATTACTTATTAGTTATTGTTAGGTAGGGGAGACCGGGGATCGATGTGACATTTTAATTTTAAAGTGTCATATTTTTTTATTCGTTTGTTTGTTTTACATCAGTTTAGATTTGTTTGATTAAGTAACTATTCAGCATTTAAATTTAAAATATTTCTTATGTACCAAATGATTAGGTTGAGCATAAATTAAAGAATTCTAAAAAAGGAGGCTTGTCACTTTCAACCCCGTATCAGAGGCTAGTTGTTACACTACATGGGGCAAAATGTTACAAACGAAAATAAACATAATCTAAGTCTTTTTATTAGAAACAATCGTCACAGACAGTTGCGTTTCTTTATTTAATCAACATATTAATATGTTTACAAAGCAGTATTTTGTTTTATTAAGACAAAATTTAGAAATAAACAAAATTAAAATCTATACTATTTAGTTTTATAATTAGAAAACCAAAACGTAGATTATTTCTCACCTATAAGAAAAAAAAAACTTCTTTATCAAACAACAACTTAAAAACGACTCAATATAAGTTACATTGTCTCAAAAATAAAACTAAAAATAAACAGAAAGTAAGCCAGAATTAAAAAGAAAATCAATAAATCATACAAGGAAAAGAAGCAGTTCAGTCATTATAGTCTGAATAGTTACTTTCGCAATTCAAACAATAGTGTGTAATATTTCCTTGAATACATTTTACATGTGACCAATTTTCTTTACCAGCTTTCTCGGGATCAAATGGGTCACAACATATCAGACAAAATATTCCTCTTCTATGCTTTCTTCATCAGTTTCATGTAAAACCTTCTTTCTTACTAATAACTTTCTTGTTTGCTTAGTTGCTTCTCTTATCTTTTTGAAATTTTGTTTATCTATATTTCCTAACTTGATTTTGATTCTAATCCTTTAATTACCTTTTTCTTTTTGGATTTAATCTTTTCCTGTTCCAGGGCTAAAGATTTTTTTTCTGGTGTATCAGTTAAGATAGCGGTTTTGCGAGTTGTTGTCTAAGTTTTTGTGGCAGCTGCTTTCGGATAATGCCAAATATTTGCAGGAGAGAATATATTTTTAATATCCTTAAAACATCCAAAAATTGGATTAGTAGAAATAGAGCTACTGCCTTCTATTATGGTATTTTTAAGAGGATATGGTGAAAAGATGAAGTTGGAGTTTCAGTCTCTATGTTCTGTGTTGGAACAGGGCAATTTTCGATGTCTGAGTTAGTCGTCTCATCTATAGGTCTGTCAGTAACAAAACAGTCTGTCAATAACAATAAATTATATGGTACAAATTATATCAGTTAGAAAGAAAAACCACGGGGTATGTAGTGACATTTCACAACCTGCCCCGAGCAAATGTCACTTTTAGCTCCAACGTCAAAATTGACCTTTTGAGGTTAAGTAATAAAAACACAAATGAATACAACTCTACAAACATAGTTTTATTGCAAAAAAGAATCATTAAAGCGCATAATTAACACCAGACATCTGTCTGATTATTTGGAAAATAGATTGTAGACCAATTTTACTAAAAATAGAAAATTTTACAAACCGGCTATTTTATGACCGACACACCCATGCTTTTTTCACGAAAACTGGCGCTGCTAGCTCTCGTGCCGTGTGAGCGGCGTAATAGCGGCGTTATTTATCTCTTTATAACGTCACTATAGCTTTCTTTGTTTCGCCGCTGTTGCCACTGTAACTACTTACCCCTGTCACAACCAGCCCTAGTCTCCCCTACTTATATCACACCAAGATTTAGGTAGTTGTTTCGTGAAGTAGACAAACATTTTAGTTATAAAAAAAGGTAAAAAAGAATTCGTAATTTGTTTAATATCAATAAATACTCTATCTTTTTATTGATATATTTTATTGATGATTATTTTCTCAAACTTGTAGTTATTTACGCATAGGTATAAAGCTACGCCCATATTCTGCGGTGGGCGTTAGACAATTCTTGATTGGCCCGACGCACGCGGCCGCCCTTGAATATGCCATTATTTCTCTCTCTCTCTCTCTCTCTCTCTCTCTCTCTCTCTTTTATTTTATATTTAATCATAAGCCATTTGTACAGTGTGCTCTTAAATTTTCTCAATGTCTTTATATTTATTATATTTTTTGGGTTATTATTATAAATTCGTGTACACATATTATAACAATGTTTTTGATAAATCGTAGTCCTAGGAATTCGATTTAATACCAGGATTTAATATTTGGATTTCTTCTATTTCGCGGATAATGCTCTGTGGCAGTAATAATGCTGTTTGAATTTTTCTTAACAAATACAGATGCTTCATAAATATACATGCAACCTTGTGGAAGGGATTCTAAAAATTAAAAATATATTCCTGGCGTCTCGGATGTCATACAATAAAACACATTTTTTAAATATTTTTTCTTAATATTTATTTGTACTCTAATGTTTATATTACAACACTGTTTTCTCTGAGGATATTTAGATTATTATTTGATACATGTACATAAATATAACAATCTTGAATAATACTATAATAATAATACAATTGTCAAGATCTGGCATACGTACAAAATATAAAATAATAAAAATTCATACATAGATAGACTTGCCTAATTACAGTAAAGGCACTATCGTAATATATACATTCATGTACATACAAATGAAAAAATACACATTTTATATACAATACACATCACTGGCGATCCGTCACAACTCATTCCCGGTCTTGAGAGCACTTTCAAAATATTCAATTTTAAATAAAGAAGCCTTTCCTGGAGCGGTTACAAGTCTGGGACCGGCATATTTGTTCTGATCTCGTCTTCGATGTGTGGGTGTTCGTCAATGATAGATTCAATTATATCTATCAGTTGAATCGGACTTAAACCTGACAGTTTAACATCTACAGGTGCATCATATTCCATTGTTTTCTCAAGCCTTGGTCTTTTATTTGACGGTGTTGAGTCAATTTGCCAATTTGTGCTAATATCTTGCGATTCACTAGTGTCACTGAAGTCTGTCCCCTCTGATGTCCAGTCTGAATCAATAGATTCAGAGCGCACGCGTTTTCGTGGGCTAGATACTGAAGTGGCCGTTGAAGTGGGCGGAGAAAAGCAGACTGAGTTTGTTGACGGCGGTGGAAGAGGTGAGGTCCACCCAAATATTTCAACGTCGTCGACAGTCGTGGAATTTCTTGTTAATTCATTTTCCGGCGACCTCGAGATATGAAGACATTCACGACCTGAATTCAAAGAATGTTAATTATACAACAATTGCCATATAATACAACAATAGGCATTAACAATAAAATGAGAAACGATTAATTATACTGGAAAATCTAACGCAAATATAAACAATGAATTTATTCTTGATAATATTCGTGTGGGACCAACACAACAGTAAACCTTTTCGATTAAAAAAGAATAAAATACATTTAAAATGTTACTCTTGAATTACATTTGAGTTCGGTGCGATAAATTTTATAGGATAAATAGAACGGTGTTTTAACTAGCATAGGTTTTGAGATTTAATAAAAAGAAACTTCCAAAAACAACAACAATTACAACTTAAAAAATCCATAGTTTATAATTTGTTACATATTACCAAATTTATTTCTTTTGTTCATCATAAATATTCTCACCTCTCTGCCGGTTAACTGTTTCGTTGCGGGGCAAGTAGGCCCAACTCCGACGGATGGGCGTCGAAGTTGGCCAGCGATCCCTTGCATTCATGAGCGGCACTAAGACCTCAGAATGGAGGCGATCTAGGCGTGCGGAGATCTCGTCCAGGGTTGCGCGAACGCGGCGCTTGCTCTCTGGTGTCATCGCTCTCTCCATTGCTCTTCACTACAAAATAAGAAGTCAATTAATAAGAATAAAGTTGAGAAAGTTTTCGAATGTGTACAAGAGCAAACGATTGAATGCCATCTGTTTTAAACTATTAATAAAAGATCACATACACATACAACAACTCAGACGATACTTTGAAAGTTGCAATAATTCTAAAAAATATAATTAATTCTAAGAGTATATTTACCTTAAGAAATCTCAGCCGTTAACTATCGTCACCGCGTTAATGATTTTCCCAAACGGGGGAAGAGAAAAAAATTATTGTCAAATAGAAATTAATACGCGCATTCAAACACAGTCACTGCTCACAAATATTGTTATTATTATTGCGATATCAGTAGATAATATTTAAAATAATAAACGAACACTAGAAACCAAACGTACACTCCTCGCTAGTTACTACTTCCGAATGACTTTACTGTCACAGGTACAGACCCTTTTATACTCGTACCTTGAAATATCGAAAAATACACAATTAGTGGAAGGTGAATGAGTACATGGAGCCATTAGGACAATGACAATAATGGGCGTGTTTAGTAAAGGGCGGACTGGAGGGATTCATAGCACATTAGCTAATTCAACTAATGACTATAATTGCATTCAAATATAATATATACCTACATATATAGATAAATGAATATATGTTCATAGAGATAGAAGATGCTCTTTAAGTCTACTCTTAAAAATATTTAGGCATTGACTCTCACTGATAGATATGGGAAGAGAATTCCACAATCTAGCAGCATGTACGGTAAAAGATCCACTACAGCGCCTAGATGAGTGTAAAGGGATTTTGAGGATAAGTGATTTCTTCTAACGGGAGGACACGTCATAGGGAACTAAAAAATCAAATCCGTCACGAAGATAGGAGGGAAAAGGAGGGTTATATTAAACGAAATATAAAAATGACATTATATGAAAATCTCGACGCCTTCGAATTGGTAGCCAATTCAATTTTATTCTATAGGCGGAGACATGATTATATTTACGCAGACCATATATAAAGCGTATGCACAAATTCTGCAATCTTTCTAATTTGTTCAAAAGCTCTTCAGTTGCATCAAGGTAGAATATGTCAAGTCAAGTCAGCATAATCAAGAAGAGCTAACAGTAGGGCTTGAGCCAAAGTAAGCTGTGTCTTAAATGGTAAGAATTTTTGCAATCGTTTAAAAGAATGAAATGAAAAACATAGCCCATTAATGTGTTAATTCCAGGATAAATTGCAATCAACATCAATAACAACACCTAGGTTTTTTGCTTTCTTGGCATATGCAATTGATTCATTTTCATAGTAAATATAGGGTGATTCACTTTCTTTCTCTAAAACTGCTCTTAGTGGCACTAGAAATTATATTTAGAAATCAAGTAGGAAAATTTTGCAATAAATATTTCATATGCTATAGGACTGTAGATTAACACACTTAAGATTTGCTGAGGACATAGTTTTTATTCGCTAATTCAAATGAATTGAAAAATACATTAGTAGCTATTGAGCTTCTATAATTGCATTGTCCATAAAATCCTTTAGAGTAAATGTACTATTTTCTGTAAACGACTAATGTTAGGGCAAGCTAGTAACGTTGTATAAGATTTTTCCAAAGTCTAAAGTATTGACCGTACAATGTCTATTCCCTCGTTCGTATTGAGTTCCCTGTTTGTTTTTCTCTTTCAGTTTCTTAGTAGGTACCAATTAAGAAGTATCTAAAAATACGAGTAATTTTGGTTAGTTATAGTATTTATACATTTTCAATAAAATTAATCAATTACATGTGTATTTTACTTCCAGATCGAAAGACGGACTAGTCGGCAAATGAGGTAATTGTGACCGGAGACGACATAATAGATTCAGCGTATGACATTTCTTTGCGAATCGTCGAGAGATCACGCGAGGAAATTAATACGTCGCCGAGGAATGTATTGAGGCGATACATTGCCGTTTTTAATAAGAGACGATTGAATTTTGATGTACCCAAAGATTCTGATTAAAGTTTACCAGTAAAATGAGGACAATATGTAGGAAGAGCAAAAAGATGTTTATTGATGGGATTCAGAGGCCCCATTGCTAGTTTTATAAGAAACTATTAAATTGCGATAAATGTAAAAAGCAGAGCTTTGCACTATTCGATACACAAAGACGTTGGAGAAAATAATCGTCAATGACGTAAGTCGTTGAATGGAGCAACCGATTTCTATACAAGAGACATTGTATAGACAATACAGTGTCAACAGGTACGGCTGGACCTTAAGAATATACCTACTCATAATTTTATGAGCCATTGTTATTATTATGACACAAACACTGAGTACGTTTCTTGAAAGTTAGTACTGTCACATAAATTCGTTTTCACAGCTATTTCAATGTATAATAGCGGCTGCCCTTTTTGTTTATTGAAAGGTAAATATTAAGCCATTGTGATAACGAAACCTAAAATGGTTTTTTTCACACTTCCGGTACACATTGCTTCCTGCTCTATGCTACTTGTCTCTGAGGATCAATCACATCCGACTTTTACAATAGAACTGTTAGACCTTATCTTTGAACCATTCATTGAGATATTTTTACCAACACGTAACTTTAGAAAAGCTAACTATCAAAATATAAATGAGGAATTGACTAAACATGATTGGCATGCACTTTTAAATAATTCGTCTGTTGATAAAAATGTCGACACTTTGTATAGTATATTATATGAGTGTATAGAAAAATATGTTCCTTTAAAAAGAAAGCCGGGTCGTCGGACATATCCTGTTTGGTACTTTTCAGCGTTAATCCAAATCATTAAAGAAAAAACCAAAGCCCATTCTCGTTAGAAAAATTTAAAAACAATTTAGACTTTGATGAATTTTGTTTACTTCGAGCTAGAGAACGCCGGGTACAGGCATCATACTTCAATGTCTTTACTAAAACGTGTGAGAAAAATATAAAATCATGTCCCAAAACGTTTTGGTCGTATATCAAAGCAATGCGTGGTGGCTCCAATTTCCCAAAAACCTTAAAACTAGGTGACAAATCGTATACTGATGGTAAAGAAATCTGTGATGCATTTAATTCGTTTTTTGAAAGTGTATTGGAATACGCTTGTCCAATCTGGTCCCCGCAATACCTTATTTATAAAAATAACTTAGAGCAGATTCAAAAAGTTTTCATTAAACATATTAATTTTCGTTTTAAGAATTCTCCAAAATCATATGAGGAAGATTGCAAATATTACCGTGTTTTGACATTGGAGCAGAGACGCGCCGTGTTGGATCAATGTTTATTATATGATATTGTACGGGGCCGGATGGATAGTGCTGAACTAGTATCCAAGATAACATATTGTACACCTAAATACCGTACTCGCCACACTCCTTTATTTCATATACCGCGCCACTTCACCAATTATGCAAAGAATTCTGTTTTATCACGATTAACTTGTGCATATAGTGCGTCATTCGGTCTAATGGATATATTCAATTGTACAAAAACAGCCTATAGAAAAGGGGTTATTCAAATTGTAAGCAAATGACATACTTTTGATATATTATTGAGCTTTTCTGCATATTTTTTAAACGTAACGTTACGTCACGTAAACTTAATATAACTCTTCTTTTTTGAACTGATTTAACTTGTGGTTGCTATTTAGTGTGTGTGTGTGTGTATGTATGTATTGTATGCGTATGTGTATGTATATGTGTATATGTATGCGTATATTTGTGTATTGGTATATATGTATATATTTATTATTGAATGTATATATCTGTTGCGTATGTGTAAATATATTATTGTAACTTCAACGATTGCCTACCTATTTGATTTGTTTATCTTTTCTGCTTTTCCTTCAACAATTGTCAGCTACATAACCTACGAAATTAAATTAGAAAACCCTGTTATTGGCCATACTACATTGTTATAAAATATTTGTTAATTTTTTTTTTGTAAATTGCTGTTGGTTTTTTAAAATAAAATAAATATACAATAGTTTATTATTATTATTATTTAAGAGCCTGCTTAATTTTTGGGTGATCTGCATGAGGATAATATTAGTAGGTACCTATATTATTTTTAAATATTCTATTAACAGGCCGAACCCGAGCCGAATCACTAAGATTAAATAAATTGCAAAACTGTTTTTTAAAAAAATTAGACATATTTACAAATACATATAATTATGGACTTATGTGCAATTCATTCGCTGTTTACGCCATAAACCTAAAGTAGAATACATGTGGTCTCAATCTGCACAAGACACCGGGTAAGCTTATACTCAAAATATTTTTTTAATGTTAAATCTCATTAACTCAATAAATTCAACTATGTATAACTTAATACTTACGTTACGTTACGTTTAATATCCCCACAGTCAGAACAAACCTACTCCAGGTCGTTCCCTTATATGATATTTCATAGATATCTTTAGTAGTAACCTAAAGCCAAAGATAAAAGGGGCTTAGAAATATCTTTGGTAAGTATATGAACCCTGTTTGGATATAAATTTTTTTTATCGATTGGTAGCTTAAATACGTACATGCATTTATGTCAATTGATAGGCTGTATATACTATAAAATTAAATATATACCTATTGCATTCTCTTTTTATCTAATAGAGAATGCTAAATGGCATTAAGCTCACCATTTGTACAAATTTTTATTTAATTGAATTACCTGCAAATATGTACTATCCTATATCTATCTATTATTGTAATTCATATACCACTGTGTGCATCTAAATAAATTTATAGAGATAAAAAAAAATTTTTGAGTATGAGAAATATCATATCTAAGAGGCGAAGTAGTCTTAAAGGATTGTTGGCTAATGCAATTAGGTATAGTCACGTATTAGTTACTATCTTGGTGTTAAAGCATGAATAGTGAAATGGGCAAATAAAATAACATTAATGGGGTACACGCCGCGGTATCAAACAGCCGAAACAATGCCGAAATAAACACCACTAGTTACGATTGAATGACTATTTAAGAAATATTTTTTATTTTATCAATTAAAAAAATAAATAAATAATTAATAATAATGTAGTACCTACTAAACATTTAAAATCAACAATGCTAGAACCTGACTTTCAGGGAATTAAATTATAGCGTGTTTTAGAACACAGCGCCATCTAATATTAACGTTAGAACTAAAACAAAATAATTGTATCTCCGCATAAAACATTAAGTAAACCTAACTAAACCCTTTGTAAAGTACAAATACAAACATATATGTATAAAAGTAGATAAAGAATCAGTTTATAGATAGTGGCGCTCTCAACAAACATTATTATGTACAACGGTGTTGTTTATATTATTTTAATAATAGCCATTTTTTTTTTTTATACAACTTAGAATGGCAAAAAAGCTGACGGCCCACCTGATGGAAAGTGGTAACCGTCGCCTGTAGACATGAGAAGTACCATGGACATAACAGAGTATACTGTTTCGCCCATGATACCCCCCATGCGTTGCCATTCCTGAGGACTCAGGTGTTATTCCTCTGTACCCAGTAAATTCACGCCATATCCCACCCTTTAAACCGAAACACAGCCATGCAAAAAATGCTAACTGACCCACCTCTTCATCTCACCTATTATCTATCACTGGTGCTCTACCAGTGTATTTGTACCGTCAGTGCAGGCGGGGTTACCATTTCATTGTCATCCATTAGAAAAAAATACTTTTATTACTTATTAGTTATTGTTAGGTACTTATGTCACACCAAGATTTAGGTAGTTGTTTCGTGAAGTAGACAAACATTTTAGTTATAAAAAAAGGTAAAAAAGAATTCGTAATTTGTTTAATATCAATAAATACTCTATCTTTTATTGATATATTTTATTGATGATTATTTTCTCAAACTTGTAGTTATTTGCGCATAGGTATAAAGCTACGCCCATATTCTGTGGTGGGAGTTGGACTATTCTTGATTGGCCCGGCCCACGCGGCCGCCATCTTGTATATGCCATTATTTCTCTTTCTCTCTCTAAAATTTTATTTTATACTTTATTCTCTCGATAAGTTTACTTATATAGTGCAACAAAATATGCATTTCATTAATAGATTAATAGATAGGTATAGGATGGTATTTATTTACAGGTGCTTTAATTATGTATCTACTAATGTGTCTTATTTTTTCGAAAAGCGCAGTTTTGAAATTTATTAGATACTAGTGATCCGGCTGATGGTTTCGATGGGTAGATAGAATTTTCGAAAATAATGTTTATATAGCACACATATTCGCTGATTTTTCAGAGAGAGAGAGAGACAGAGTTTTTCATTTGGTTCGCGAATAACATCTAGAAACGATAACCATCCATCTTTTACTAACTCGGTAGTGAACTGTATCCTTTTATTTATTAAATTGATGTAAGTCAAAAAATTGGGTAACATTTCTCTATCTATAATAACAAACACATCGGCCACATAACGAAACCAAAACCTAGGTTTATTTTCAGCGCTGCTTGTCGCCTTTACCACGAACCATTCCATATATATGTTTGCTACAACAAGTGTTGTTCAATACAGAATACAAAAATTTTATATTAAAATAAATTGTTTAAAGTTTTTGTTCTGGTAATGTTTGTTTTTTTTATTATATATAAAATTATATTTTGCCAGTGGCAATTATTGCATTTTTTGTCAATTAACAAGTCTACACATGAAATGTCGTCTGCTATAAATTGTTGGTTCTATAAACTATTATATTAAATTAAATACAAGCCTTTTGTATACCAGGTGCTATAGGTGAACCCATGACTACTCCATCTATCCGTAACTAGTAATCCCCTGGGGGAAAGGGATTGTTGGCAATGGAGTTTGACAGCCCCATTGCTAGTAATATGCCCTATTAGGTCGACCTCCACGTGGTTCCCCCCGGAAACCATCGTGAAAAATTTTTGTTGAATTCGTCACGATACTAACTGACCTGCTTCATCCTCACCAATCATCCTTCACTGGTGCCCCGCGCGTGTATACCGATAACGCAGATGTGGTTACCATTCCATTATCACCTATAAAAAAAAGGAGTAATCCCCCTGCCACAGGAAATACCCACTCTTTAGGTAAAATACAGAATGTGTGGTGTGAAGTTTTGTTAAAACCGCTCGACGCTTTCTAAAGGTACAGCGCTACTAGAATATAGTTAGTAGACAACTGACAAAAATACTTTTTTAAAGGCATTAAGTATGAGATTGTTTATTACTTACATTTATATATATATATATTCTTTATTGCACTTAAACAATACATGCGACGATTGTTAGCAAGGGAGGACTTATCTCTGAAAAAGATCTCTTCCAGCCAACCCAGTGTAGTTAAAGAGAAAATAATTTAATTTGGGTAATCCAGTGCAGGAAAGGCACCGGTGAAAATAATGTAAATATAACAAACACAAATTGTGAATAAATATATATATAAATAAATTTATTATTATTATTTATATTTACTTATCACCAGAGAGAGACTTTGTACAAAAGTCGTTTGCTTGGACACCTCTGTCCTATTCGTATTTCAATCGTGAAGCAGTTATGTTTGCATGGTTGTGTTTCGGTTTGAAGGGTGGGATATATCAGCGAATTTACAGGGTACAGAGGAATAATACCTGAGTCCTCAGGAATGGCAACGCATGGTATGGTATGGTATCATGGGCGTAACAATATACTCTATTATGTCCATGTTAGGTAGGTACTGCTCATGTCTATAGGCGACGGTTACCACTTTCCATCAGGTGGGCCGACAGCTTGTTTGCCATTCTCAGTTGCATAAGAAAAGTCGGGACTCCTATTATAATATATTTGGTGCATTATTAATTTCAGAAATATTCATCAAAAAAAAAAAAAAAAAACTAAAATGTACTATTTACAAAATCGATATTCAAATAATGTCATATATACTGTTTTGTCTAAACTAGCTGGGCGATAAGCTTAAATTATTGTAAACAAACCACCTCTTGTCCCTGACGCCAAGAATGTGCGTAAAACTAATAAAATACCACCACTTAAGTGTCAATTGAAAAGGGACTTCTTTTGGTCCATGTTTATAAACAAGTGCTGTATAAAAAAAAATTGCCTATTACATAAGCCATTTTCTTTTTATTTTGTCAAGTATATAATATTGTACAAAAAAACATATAATTTTACATCCAGCGAGGTCTTAGTTTTTTAATAATTGAAAAATAAAAGATAAGTTATAGGTGACCCCATTTTATTTCTCACAGAACAGTTGCAATACAATTCAAAGTAGAGTGTAGTGTAAGAAATTACATAAAGAAATCTAGTTGAAATTAAAACCGAATCTGAATTTTGTATAATTCGAATTAAATTTCGGGAAATCAAGTTTTTTAAACCTATACCTTAAAAATACCTAGTCTGTGTAAAGTCCGCTCACGGAACGCCACAGATATGGATCGTCCATTATTATCGTTTTACAAGCCTTCAATAACAAAAAACACCTTTTACAGGCTAATATAACAAAATATATTAAAATGCGGCTTATTAAAACCTATATCTGGAGTATAGCTTTGTATGGATGTGAGACGTGGACATTAACTCAGAAGGAAATGGATAAACTTAGAGCCTTTGAAATGTGGTGCTGGAGAAAGATGGAGAAAATTAGCTGGAGGGATCGAATTGGCAATGAGGAGGTCCTGCTTAGGGTTAAGGAAAAAAGACAAATTAAAAATAATTAGAAAGTAAGATAGAAGGAAGGAGGGGAAGAAGGAGACCGAGACATAGTAACATCAGGCAGATCAAGGAAGGAGTTGGTGTCGTGTCGTATCAAGAGGTGAAGAGACATGCTTATAATCGTAGTGAGTGGCAAGAGCTCCACCGACAAGAGCACAGCTCTTAAATAGATAGATAGATAGAAACAAAATCGTTCAGAATCAAAACATATACTAATATCATAGTTTTATCAAATTCATTAAATATATAATATAAATTTTAATCTGCGATAAAATTCATTACTACTGAAACGGATAGACATATAATCGTACCCTTTCTTTCATTATTTTTCCTAGTCAGGAGATAAATTTAAATTCTTCCCGCTTACGTATAAAAAGTATCATTCAATTCATCGTTTATCTGTGGTAATCAATTGAGTGTCCGATTAAATAGATTTTTCTTTTTAAAGTTAATTAAGTAATCATATTTTCACGATAAAGCTTTTATATTTTATTACTAACTTTTATCATAAAATTATATCTTATAATCAATGAATTTCTATTAATTTATATACCACAAAGCGCCCTCTTTACTTACAAATATAGAATATGTTTCCAACTTCCTATACTTCTGTAAAATTTGACAGAGAAATAATTAATTTTAAGTCTTAATTGTATGCCTATAAGTTCACTAAATCCTACTCAAAATTTATTAAATATTATAATTTATAAATTTTGTAATATATATGTTTTTCATATGATAATAGTAGTTTTATTAAATCAGATCAATTATGACACACAATTCTGAACATCGATTTAACAATGCATTATTATCAAACATCATAAATTATTACTAAATGGACGTTGATTTAGTATTAATTTTACTAGATTGTTTTCTAGCTTTATAATTTTTTCTATAAACATTAAAATATTAATTACCTATTTCAATTTATTGCAAGTTCAACACCTCTCCACAAGATGGTGTTAAATATATTTTTACACATATGACGAATCATTACAGGTCCACCTGATGGAATGAGTAGGTACCATGAACGTAACAGAGTATACTATTTCGCCCATGATACCCCCCATGCGTTGCCATTCCTGAGGACTCAGGTGTTATTCCTCTGTACCCTGTAAATTTACGTTATATCCTACCCTATGAATCCCGGGGAGAAAGGGATTGTTAGTAATTGAGACTGAAAATCCCATTACTAGCAATATACCCAACCAGGTCGACCTCCTCGCGGTTCTCCCTGGAAGCTATCATGGTTAATTCCAGATGAATTCATCATGATGGGCTAACTGGCCTGTTTTCATTCTCATCTATCACCCTTCACTGGTGCTCCGCCAGCGTATACCGTTAGCGCAGGTGGAATTACCATTCCATTTTCATCCATCAAAAGCAACCCTATGAATCCCGATGTCAACTAATCATATACGCGGTATCGACACTCGTCGGTTGTAAATACGCTGTATTGTTTTGTGGCGATTTTATGGTTTTTTATATGTCAAATAAAACCTATTTTTTTTATGGGTGAAAATGGTATAGTAGCCCCTTATATATATGGTAATGTAACCTAATGGTATAGTAACAATCCCTTTCCCCCTGTGACGGTTCGCCTATAGTACAATAGGTTTAATATCATATAAGTACATAGAAAAGAAACAGGGGTTCCTATGGGTGGCCGCTGCGAAAGCTGAGCTATTTAATATAAACAAA
Organism: Galleria mellonella; assembly: GCF_026898425.1. NCBI lineage: Eukaryota > Metazoa > Arthropoda > Insecta > Lepidoptera > Pyralidae > Galleria > Galleria mellonella. The sequence goes on along the minus strand of NW_026442077.1, from coordinate 102,838 downwards.
CTTTAAAGTCAAGGTTCACAATAGTATACAGAGAAGACGTTACCATATATGAAATATTGACACAGAAGGGAAACTCCTTTGATGTGTTTCCAAAGTGTAGTGGACGTCACAAGAAAATTAAATAAATTAAACAAAAATATATTATATTTTATATTAACCAAATTATAGTTTACCTTTTTCTCATCAGGTGTAAAAAGGATGCATACAACACAGTTTAATAAGGTTTATGAGGGCCTTTAAAGTTTTATAAATTCGATAATCAATTTAATAGAAAATACCAAAATACGTTAACATATAATTAAATTGAATTTAAAGAAAAGTTCAGTTCGAATAATAGGCTAAATCCGATTATTGAAATATCTACCCTTCGGTGACATAATCTATGACGTTACTAGGTGAGGAAAGGACGGTAAATGGCGCGGGAGTCGTGTTTTAGGGATTGCGCAATAAAATAAAAAAAATAACTGGGATATAGATCTAGGAGGGACTGGATCGATGAAGGGGTTTGAGATCTTAGTGTATCACTATCGATTAAGTGTGTGAAATTAATCAATAGAAGACTGGAGAATGCGGTGAGCTTGTTCCATTTATTACTACGTAGTTAGATTTTTGACTGTGATCACAGGCAAAGTCTATACTTAATATTTTTCCCAAAAACTATTAAAATACGTATTTAGTCGAGTCCATATACCTTTAGGTAATGCGTATATCGTTAAATGCAATCACATTTGAACAAAATTTACATCAATATAATTTACGTACTTACGTTATTCTACTCATATACAAAATCCAATTATATGGTCGTTTGATAGAACTTCATCAATTTGATTCAATGTTCTAATTGTCCAGTTTTGGAAAATACTTATTGAATCAACTATTGAACTATTACAATACTAACTAGTTTCATATCTAGTTATTATAAAGTATTTATTTATTGAGGATAATAGACTAAAGTGACTATGGTCTGGTCTCATTGCTGGGGAAACAGCCATTGATGAGAGAGAGGGGTTATTGAGTGGCGACCCTGTAAATGCAAGTGCGGTGTGGGCTACCTCCATTGTTTGGAGTGACTGTTTTATGTGTATTGTGGGGCCGTTCCTTGTGTCAGTCGGTGGAAATTGCCTGTGTTCAGTCGTGGGTTGGTGATGGTTGAGACGATGATGATGATGAAATATTTGTATTTATTACACAATTACAGTGTTGGTTTGGAATATCTGTTCATACTTAACGCTTCATGGTGAAGTGTTTTTATACCATTACTCAGTCGACCAGATTAATGATTCTTAGTCTATATTTGATTATCCATGACTACATGTGGGGATTTGTTTTACACCAGATGTACAAAGAGACAGCTTAACTGTTGCAAGTGATATTATGTGAATGTAATACTTTTAATACATTATTAATTGTGTTACTAAATAAATTCATGTGACTGTGGGGTGTTTATGGTAAACAAGCCTGTATTGTTTAAATAGATATTTTGTCTTGATTTATTATAAACTTTAATATTGATTTTGTTGTAGTAAGCAAGCTGATAATAACAATTCTGTGTGTATTACTGATTACTAATAATATTTAATTATGCTGATATTATAGGTGTGGATTTATTTCCTAATGGTAATAAAAGTACTGAAAGATTCTCTGACTATAGTTGCTCTTGACTAGGTGTGGGGTTCGGTATGGAATTGGTACTGTATGACACTTGTGAGGCTATGTATTTTGCTCATATTTAGAAAGGAAGTTGTCCTGGCGATGGGGTTTGTATGTATGTTGTTTGTTCATGTTATATTGACTAGACAAGTTCGGACAGGGTTAATATTAGTGAATATTTACTGGATTTATATTTAATATACATGTTTTGAATATTTTATGGGAATAGTATGGAGATATACAAGTAGTAAAATATAATATTAGTATTTTATAAATTTAATTATTGAGTTATATGTTTATGTCGGACTGTATCCAAGGAGATATTATCCTATTAATATCAAGTTAGGACAATTACTTTAAATATTAATAAAGCAAACACTAACACTGATTATTCACTTCTTTAATAAATTTACATTAGAGGTTAGGAATCAAATAGATAGCATATTGGGAAATCTTCACCACTCATGTATTTGAGGAATGTTCTTGATAATTAGTACTGTATGTATATATTATTGCAAGTACAATTGCAATAAGAATGTTAAACTTCTAATCTTCTGTTCATTCTTGAATTTGAAAGTAAGCTTGGCTACTGATATGAATATAAAACTGCAGCATTACTGGATACTATTAATTATTTCTGGTGTAAACCATGATTATTTATGTCACTGATAATTTAGTTGTATATTACGGTTGATATATGATGATTTTATATTTAATTATATTAAACAAATACAAATAAACAAACTTGCTAGTATTTGTTACGTTGACAGTTGTGATAGATAATCAAAATTCAATTCAATACATCAATACGTCATTCAATACGTCATTAATGTGACAGATGTCAAACAAAAGGAGATTATACACGTTATGATTCTATATCTAAGTCTATAGAAAATTTATATAATTTTCTGTTATTTTATAATAACTGTAGGGGAAATATTGGAATTATTTATATGAGAAATTTCACTTAAATGATATGATAATTATTTAAAGACCTAATTTCTTAGGGATTTAATCATGATGATTTAAACACTAAAACACTTGTTTATCTGAGAAATCCTCTTAGTAAATAGGTTTACTAAGACACTAAAAGGAAGTAGATATAGTATAACTATAGTACAGCTACAATAATTGTATGGGACTTACTGTCCTTTCTATACAAATATATATTTAATATATATCTTTTACATTATAATTATTCAATATACATCTACTACTCAACATACACAAATAGGACTTATTGTCCTTCCTATATACCTATATATAATAATTGACCTGGCACTTTAATGTGTAATTTATCAGTACTTACGTCAACAACCAATTAGGACTTATAGTCCTCTCTATAAAGCTACATAATTTATTAATCTGATTATTTCACAATGTGATTAATCAAACCTCTACAAATATTACAAAAGATCTCTATTACTCTCAACACAATAATAGCTTGTTGGACTTAGTGTCCTCAAACTTATAGAAAACCCAACTGGTTATTTTACGAGACGTTGTTAACTTGTGATTAATCAGTGTCTTTTAAAGGACTTATAGTTCCTTTAGATATATCTCTCTGAATAAATAATTGGTTAATTCACAATGTGGATAATCAACAATAATATTATACATAATTGACTGGACTTATAGTTCATTCAATAGCACTCATTACTTTTAGTAGCTCTCGACCTATGGGTTGGACTACTCGTTCTTAGGCTCCGGCCTAATCAACAGATTTAACTTGAACCTTGAGTATTCTTGGTATTAAGTAAATAATATTAAATTGACAATGCTATGTTATGATATAGCAATTATCAACATTATATGGCTTGGCCAATTCCAGGGTGTGGAAGGTATCCCCTATCACACAAATCTTCATTTCTATCGGACTGTCTTCACAGGTGATCTCTAATGTCACATTATAGGGCCGAAGGGTTATGTCCCATCAAAGTAGGTTCTGGTGTCTGGGTGATCTCGCTTCTTGGTCTGATCTCTTGTGGAGCCGAAGGGAAACCCCCATTGAGTAAGCTCGTAACAGGGTGATGCTGGGAAACAGTTTCGTACTGTTAGTGGGTGATCTCTATTTCGCCATATAGGACTGAAAGGGTCATCGCCCATGAGTAAGCTCTCGTGTCGGAGTGATCCTGGGATTTCAGTTCCGATCCTTTTGCCTCTGGCAAACATTAATTTATACTGGAAGCATCGTGGGGCTGGTGGAGCCACTGTAATATTGAAGTAAATGTACTTATGTTTGGTTTGGAACTGAGAATACTCATTCCCTTATTACCATCAGAGTGCATTAATAAATAGTAATACCCATCCCTACCTTTCAGGAGGAAGAGTTATAGATAGTTGGAAAGTCTTCCACTGGTCCGGGCGTGTGAGGGGCCCGACCGCTCCCCCATTTTTTTATTATTACAGTTATTCTGTAATTTATTATTAAATTAACATAACTTCCTTGTTACATGAATTATGAGTATAATTCATTAATTATTCTTAATCCTTAAAGATTTATCAATCATCTTCATTATTTAACTCCTATCATATACCAATTAAAGAACCTTTTGGTTATTACACACACAACGGGTCCTACATTACTAGACGATCACACATTTATTTATCTGGCCAGATGATCAAGTGTTCTACTATAAGATCTGTTCAATATTAAGTGTTTATTGTAAGGGTTTATATGATTCATAGGATGTTTGGGGTGTATAAGGCAATATAGATATGGGGTTATATTGAGGGTGTTAGGCCATTCTTTGGTAAGTTTTCATTAGATTTTCATAGATTTCATTAGGTTAAGCCTACGTAGGCTTTTCTTAGGCTTTGTAGGTTTTCCATGTGTAGATTAGTTTAGAGGGTAGTTATTATAAGGGGTGCAAAGGGGGGGACCATCACACCCCCAAATAAAACCTATTAGGTACACGGAATTATTGTTTGTTAGTAACGCGAATTTGCAATTGCACTATCCCCGATTATTATTAGCTTGTTTATTTTTCTAAGACGCGTAGAATGTAAATAATACAATTACACAAAACGTTAATGTTATTTTGTTTGTAACCCATTTACTATTTAAGCGTTATCATCAAATTAGTAAATAATTACTATAATTGAATATAATTGTTACAGTCATTAGTTACAATAGCTAATGAGAAATAGATCCCTTCAGAACACCTTTTTCAAAAGACCCCCATTATTGTCAATATCTTAACACCTTTCACTAATTATCTATTTTTCAATATTTTGAATGTATATAAGGGACGATTTGAAATAAGGGACTGTAGCTATGAAACCAATATCATTTGCCAATAGTATCTTGTGAGGAGTGTACTAGTGTTCGTTTATTAAATTAATAAATATACCTAGTTATCACGATTATAATATATAATATTAAATAATAAAATTTGTGAGTGGCGACTGTATTTGAGTGTGCATATCAATTTCTATTTGACATTAATTTTTATTTCTTCCTCCATTTGGAAAAGTCGATAACGCAAGTTGACGGTTGAAGTTACATAAGGTAATTATACTCTTAGAATTAATTATACTCATTAGCAATTTATATGCAATTTATTCGTTTTTTGACAGAGAAATAATTAATTTTAAGTCTTAATTGTATGCAATTTTGATCATTTTTCATGATCAATAGTTGTGTTTTTTCTGCATTATAATCATTCACGGAATATTCCTGTAGTTAATATTATAATTTATAAATATTGTAACATCACATTCATAGTACAGATGAAAATCAGTGTGTGTGTGGGGGGGGGGGGATTGTTAATAATGGAGACGACCTAAATATCTGTTATGTATTCTACGTGAAGACATACCTATATGGCATGTAAGTTGTGGGTTTTTTTTTCATTGGATGAAAATGGAATGGTAACCCCGCCTGCGCCAGATAATGGAGTACGCTGGCAGGGTACCAGTGAAGGGTGATCGATGAGGATGAAAACAGGCCAGTTAGCCCATCATGATGAATTCATCTGAAATTAATCATGATAGTTTCCAGGGGGAACCGCGAGGAGGTCGACCTATTTGGGTATATTGCTAGCAATAGGATTCTTAGTCTCCATTACTAACAATCCCTTTCCCCCCAAATAAAACCTATTAGGTACACGGAATTATTGTTTGTTAGTAACGCGAATTTGCAGTTGCACTATCCCCGATTATTATTAGCTTGTTTATTTTTCTAAGACGCGAATGTAAATAATACAATTACACAAAACGTTAATGTTATTTTGTTTGGGACCCATTTACTATTTAAGCGTTATCATCAAATTAGTAAATAATTACTATAATTGAATATAATTGTTACAGTCATTAGTTACAATAGCTAATGAGAAATAGATCCCTTCAGAACTCCTTTTTCAAAAGACCCCTATTATTGTCAATATCTTAAACACCTTTCACTAATTATCTAATTTTCAATATTTTGAATGTATATAAGGGACTGTAGCTGTGAAACCAATATCATTTGCCAATAGTATCTTGTGAAGAGTGTACTAGTGTTCGTTTATTAAATTAATAAATATACCTAGTTATCACGATTACAATATATAATATTAAATAATAAAATTTGTGAGTGCGATTGTCTTTAAGTGTGCATATCAATTTCTATTTGACATTAATTTTTATTTCTTCCTCCATTTGGGAAAGTCGATAACGCAAGTTGACGGTTGAAGTTCCATAAGGTAATTATATCTTAGAATTAATAATATTAGAATTATAGCAATTTTGATCATTTTTCATGAAATAGTTGTGTTCTGCATTATAATCATTCACGGAATAATAGTTATCACATTCATAGTACAGATGAAAATCAGTGTGTGTGTGGGGGGGGGTCGACCTAAATATCTGTTATGTACCTACGTGAAGATATATCTATATGGCCTTAAGCTATGGGTTGATTAGATTGGTAGCCAGGCCTCAATGCTTGTTGCATCGATAGTAGCCGTCATTGAGCTACATGCCTATTTATTTTTAGTAATTGACTTCTTATTTTGTTGTGAAGAGCAATGGAGGGAACGATCACACCGGAGAGCCGGCACCATTCTCAAGCAGCCCTGGGCAATATCACCGCTCGAATGGATCGGCTCCGGGTCGCAATCTCACAGTCGATCATGCTAATTAGGGAACGCTCGTCAGCTCTGCCGTCCAGCTACCTTCGTTCGACGTCCTTGCCTGATGAGATAATTATGCAACAAAAAGGTAAGCAAATTTGTGATGAACAAAAAAAAATTTGCTCTAACTATAACTGATTCATATATCAAATTATAAACTAATTTATAGACCTACTAGTTTTTTTTATATGTAACTTTAAAAAGTCTAGTCTACTGCTGTGTTTAACTGTTGTGTTGGTTCTATACTAATGATATCAAGAATAAGTATATTGTTTATATTTGTTTTAATCCCGTATGATCCCGGCATAGAATAGGCCAGGCCCCTTCTTTACCCGTGGCTCTCGTAAGAGGTAACTAAAGAAAGACGAGGGATACCAATTCGCCTGCCAACTACTGGCAAAACTTCCCCAGGGGGAGACTTATGTTCAGCAGTAGACAGTTAAAAGCTGATATGATGAGGATGACTTGTTTTTATATGTTTCAATGTGATTGTTTCTCATTTTGTTGTTATATACTATCGTTATATATGACAATTGTGTAATTAACTTTCTCTTAATTCAGATCATGAATGTCTTGCTACCTCGAGGTCGCCGGATATTGAATTGAAAACAAACTCCACAAACTACTCAATTGTTCGAACACCGCAGAAAAACTCGAGCTGCCTTTCTCCGCCGAAATTAGAAGTCAATTCACATGTCCGAAAACGCTTACTGTTCGGGGACTCCGAAAGAATACTTTTGACACCAGAGAAGATAGATTTCAGTGATATTAGCACACTGCAAAAATTCGAAATAAGCAGTCCCATTAAATCAACACCGCCAATTAAAAAAACAAGGCTAGAGAAAACAATAGATAATAATGGACCTTTTGATGTGGCATTGAAAGGTTTAAGTCCTAATCAACTGATTGATATAATTACATCTGTCACTTACAAACATCCAGAGATCGAATACGAGATCAGAAAAGACATGCCGGTTCCGGATTTGTCGCCGTTCAAGCAGAGGCTTCTATATTTAAAATCAAATATTTATAAAGGGCTCCGAACATTGCGGTCGGCTTCTAAAACCGATTTGTTGGCTTACTCGCGTACTTCTACTCACCTAGCAGCTTTTAAGAAGTGTTTAGTGGAACAGGGAAAAGTCTTAGTGGAGTCTCAACACTGGGAGTCTGTTATTAAATATGTTTTACTAGCCTGGAAATACGTCAGAGCTACACCTGTGTGGGATCATCAGGCACATAATGCCTGTAGGAAGCAGTGCTTCGAAGCGCTAATTGCTTTTTGCATAATGGCTCTCAAGAAGGGACATTTAGAGAAGGATGTATTAATTTACACCAAAGATAAGCTGCAAGACATGGTTGCAGACAGCGAAGACATCCTATCATGTATAAAGATAATTAAAGAAAAGTTGTCGGATTTGTGAATACCTTAATAGTTATTAATTAATACCTTAATGTCTAAAGGAGTGATTTTTTATATTTTATTTTTATTATTATTTGTATTTTTTTAATTTGTACGTATCAATTTATTGTCATAGTAATAGATAGTAGGAATAAAGGCCTTGTATTACTATGCATTGGATGTAATACTTATATTAGTTTTGTTTCAATGTACATGTAAAAATATATATTACGAGAGTTACTATTAAAATTAGGCAAGACTGATATAAAATAAAATATTTTAATAAAATAAAAATGAACTAAAATTAAAAGTCACCTATGAAGGTATTTTTGGCTAGCTAAATCACGACAATTGTAATATTTAAGATTTGTATATTTATGTAAATATGTCAAATTATAATCTAAAGGTTCTCAAAGAGAACACAATGATGTAATATAAACATTAGAGTATAAATAAACATTAAAGAATAAATATTTATATATTATTATATGCTTTGCTTTTTATTGAATAATCTTGAAAATAGAAGATAAAAAAAGATACCCGAGACACCAGGAATATATCATTAATTTTTAAGACCCCTCATTAAAAAGCTCTTTTAGAAAGTATTTATTTCATATCATTAATGTGGCAGTGTCTGTGATATCTGTCAATTTTAGAAAAAATAATATAGAATAAAATAATTAAATAATTTCTACTCTTCCTTATTTAAAATGTGTTTTAATAGCAAATTAAAATATTAACGATAGAACATGCAGATAAATCTACCACAAGATAATTTATCACTACTTCAATTCAGTTGTAGACTACAAGCCCATGGAAAAAAAAAACTTGCGAAATGACCCAACGTGAATAACGCTTATAAGGTTGTTACTATACCAGAAAATAACTCTGAGCACTATGCCGTTATTTCTGAGCGGTACAGGTTAGTACGCAAATAAATGGAATTTCCTAGGTACGAGTGGGTAATGGAAATTGGTGGTATTACTAATTATTAATGTACGGCTTTCTTATAGTTTATAGACGATTAAAAATAAATGTCAAAAAACCTAGTGCTGTACTAAAGTGGCGGTGCCGGATGTCAGTGCAATTTTTTAATTCGCCGACAATTGAAGAAGCAAAATGGGTCATTTATTTTAGGTACGGCATTTGTGTAACTCCTTTTGTATACATACACAGATACTTTACCCATGAACGCCTTACATATTTCCAGCGCAGGAGTCTAAAACCATGGGTTGCAACCTTTTCCCTACACCCATATAATATAAGGTCATTGTAAAATGTTTAAAATATTATTTAACACGGACAATAATGTTTAATAATTATGCCGTCCAAAAAAATATTGTCAATATTTGTGTAAATAAATAATTATCAAAATTAGAGGATTTACCGAGTTATTAGGGCTGTAAGGTCATAAACTCATGTACGGCAACTTTTTTTAATTCTTATAATCTTTCTTTTAATCTAAATATTACCGTTGTACCTTATAGCCGTTCATTATAAATGATAACAAATAAAAATATTAGAATAAAAAAATATGAATTTTCCGAGATTTATAAGATTTTTCAAATGTTCTTGGAGTAATATGAGGAGTAATATTAGAAAATAAAAAAAAAAAAAAATATAATGCCGTACATTTTAAATGACACATTATGTATAATACCTAACAAACTATTATTTTCAACATTCCAGCTTTTAAAAATAAAATAAATAAATTTAAATTATAATTAAGATTTATTTATATGAGATGCTTGTACACTGATTTATCTTAAAAAAGAGATCTTCTAACAATAATATTTCATTCGGAGTTCAGTTAATAACAAAGGAAAAATTTTATTCAGAATCTTCAGAAGTTTCCGATAAATTCAGTTTAAAGATAAAAAATTGGTCGAATAAATACAAAATATTGTACTTAATTGCATTTTTAATTAACAAAGTTTTTTTAATTAGGGATTATTTTACAAAGAACAGTATATACAAAAAAAATCAATCTTTTTTATTTAAAATCCTTAAAAAAAAGTTGTATGAAAATCCATATCTGTCGTGTTATGCAGCAGATAAATTACTATGTAAACTCATATCTTTCCTGTAATTTAAAAATGGAATGACCTTTTACTTCGATACATGGCTTCCAAGGAGGTAACTAATAAAAGGTTTTATTTAAATTTCGAACTGGCTTGCAAATAGAAAACTGTTTATTGAAAAAAAAAACAAAAAAACGTTATGGCGCCTGAAAAGTTATTATTGTTCGTTATTCGTCATTGAACTTAAAAAGTAAAATTGTGTTTTTGATTTCCGCGCATTGTTTGAGAAAAGTACTATACTAGCCTTGGCCACAACTAGGCATTGATGGACTCATGTATGTGTGCCTCGGTAACGCCTTGGCCCACATTTGCACGTTCGTCCATTAATGCCTCAGTTGCTGGACGCTACAGTAATGTAACAGCCTTATCGTACCAGCAGAGGTAAAGGCAAAATATTTAAATAATAAAATATAAGAGGGTAAGTATTCTGTGACTGAATAATCTGCCATTTCACAGACTAACGGATTATCGAAAGAATACGGCATTTATCTTTTATTGAAGATTGTCTAAAGTATTAATAACCTATGTTATTGCGGTACAGATAAAAGTCACCGGAAAGTCACTCTTTTCGGAGGGAAGTAATTTACCCCATACACCTAGGTATGTGTTCCACAAAAAATGTATGGCATGCTGGAAAATGTTATCTATTTGTGAAGTACTCTCAAGATCATTTAATTTTATGTTGTTTGATATCATCATCATCTATGTGCTAATCAGAGATAGTAAAACATACTTTTGTTCTATCACCAATAGTTTCCGCAGCGCACGTGACGATATATAATTTATAGCATTTTTTACACCTTGAGTTAGGTTACTAAAGTTTTAGTAAGGATCCCTAATCTTTTCTAGCAATAAATATAGCCTATGTTACTCAGGGTGAATGTAGCTTTCTAAAGAATTTTTGAAATCGGTGAAGAAGTTTTTGAGTTTATTTATTACAAATATACACACAAAAATACAACTCTTTCCTCTTTATAATATTAGTGTATATGTAGATTAATTATTATTAGGTACTTATGTCACACCAAGGTTTAGGCAGTTGTTTCGTAAAGTGGACAAACATTTTAGTTATAAAAATAAAATAAGTTAAAAAAGAATTTGTAGGTTGTTTAAGATCAATACTGTATCCTTCTCCTATCATTAGTATATTAGTATATTGATGATTATTTTCTCAAACTTGTAGTTATTTGCGCATAGTATAAAGCTACGCCCATATTCTGCGGTGGGCGTTAGACAATTCTTTATTGGCCCGGCCCACGCAGCCGCCATCTTGTATATGCCATTATTTCTCTTTCTCTCTCTAAAATGTTATTTTATACTTTATCTCTCGATAAGTTTACTTATATAGAGCAACAAAATATGCATTTCAGTGGTATATGAACTGCATTAATAGATAGGTATAAGATGGTATTTATTTATAGGTGTTTTAATTATGTATCTATTAATAATGTGTCTTATTTTTTCGAAAAGCGCAGTTTTGGAATTTATTTGATCCTAGTGATCCGGCATGGTTTCGATGGATGAATAAAATTTTCGAAAATAATATATAGCTCACATATTCACTGATTTTTCAGAGAGAAAGAGAGAGAAAGTGATATAGACTTTTTCACTTAGTTCGCTAATAACTCTAACATCTAGAAACCATAACTATCCATCTTTTTCCAATTCGGTAGTGAACTGTATCCACCACCAGTACTACTACACCAGTGAGGGATGATAAGTGAGGATGAAAAAGCATGTCAGTTAGCCAATCGTGGCAAATTCCACTAAAATTAATCACTATAGTTTCCGGGGGGAATCATGTGGAGGTCAGCAATGGACAGTTTAAGACTGATATAATGATGACGCACCTAAGCATTAAGTATAAGATTGTTTATTACTTGATTATGACAAGTGTTAAATATAAATTGAGTAGGTAAAAATATGTAATGCAGTTTCGGTTAAAAAAGTCGACAAGCATAAATATGTCTCTACCTACAAAGAACAGATGTAGTGTAGAGGCATATTTATACTTGTCTATATACACTATAGTTTGCAGACAAGGGGCTGGACATAACATATATATGTACCTACATAGACAAATTGGGTACTATGGGTGTCCTCTATTTTATGGATGATTATGGAATGTGATCCCGCCTGCACAATCGGTATATGTTGGCGGGGCACCAGTGATAGGTTGAGATAGTTGTTTTGAGATAGATATTGATCGTCAACTCGTAAATAACACCGTTGTACGTAATAATATTATTTTATCCCTTTGCCCATTTTACTATTCATGCGTTAACACCAAGATAGTAAGTAATATGTCTCTATACCTAATTGCATTAGCCAACAATCTTTTTAGACTATCTCCACGCCTTTTAGAGAGATAACTATGGGTTTCGTTAACACAATGGCTTAATATTTATCTTTCAATATTTCTAAAAGGGCAGCCGCTATTATACATTGAAATAGCTGTGAAAACGAATTTATTTGACAATACTAATTTTCAAGAAACGTACTCAATGTTTGTGTAATAATAATAAAAACAGCTAATAAAAATTGTAAGTGTATTCTTAAGATCCAGCCGTACCTGTAGGCAAAGGTAATTTTTGTTATAAATAGCTACAATACATAATATTGTATAAGGGGTGTAAAGGACGACACAATAGATTTTCTACCGCTGTTTATTACACCCACAATATACATACAATAGACACCGTATTGTCTATACAATGTCTCTTGTATAGAAATCGGCTGCTCCTTTCATCAACTTACGTCATTGGCGATTGTTTTCTCGTTAGGTTAGGTAGGTCTCGCTAGGTTTGTTCTGATTGTCGGGATATTAAACGTAACGATATGTTGTAATACATCTATTTGAGTATTAAATTATACATAAATATAGTTGAATTTGTTGATATGTGTAGAATTGAAAAAAATATATTTTTAATATAAGCTTACCCGGTGCCCTGTGTAGATTGATGCCACACGTACCCATTCTATTCCAGATTTATGGCAGTAACAGCGAACGAATTGCACATAAATCCATAATCATGTGTATTTGCATATATAGCTAATTTTGTTAGAAAACAGTTTTGCAATTTATTTATTCCTAATAATTCGGCTCGACTTCGGCCGGGTAAATAGAATTTTTGAAAATAATACAGGTACCTAACAATATTATCCTCATGCAGATCACTTAAAAATTGAGCAGGCTCTTAAGTAATAAAATAATAAACTATTAGATACAATATTATACTTTATTGCGCTATAACATAATTACATTTTATATGTTACAAATATTTACATTTATCACATCATCAAATATATCTACAAATTATGAATAAATATCTATATATAATGTCTTATTGACTGTTCGCATCGTACTATATCACTTTAAAATACTAATAAACTTAATCGCAGTCTTCGATCTATCGCAATTCAATTGTTTCGCAATTCAATTATTTTACTGGTAAACTTTAATCTGAATCTTCGGGTAGATCAAAATTCAATCGTCTCCTATTAAAAACGGCAATGTATCGCCTCAATATATTCCTCGGCGATGTATTAATTTCTTCGCGTGATCTCTCGACGATTCGCAAAGAAATGTCATACGCTGACTCTATTATGTCGGCTCCGGTCACAATTATCTCATTTGCCGACTGGTCCGTCTTTCGATCTGGAAGTAAAATGTAACATTAACACATGTAATTAATTAATTTTATTGAAAATGTATAAATACTATGACCAAACTTTCTCGTATCAAGTACCAATCTAAAAAGTATCTCAAATACCTTTTAGATTGGTACCTACTAAGAAACTAAAAGAGACAACAAACTTTAAACTTAAAACGTTCACCAAATAGCATTAAAGAGTTTATAAATAGATACGACACTTCTAAAAATACCATTAAAAAACTAATTTCTGTTCAAAAACGAGGAACAATACCATGTTATTTTAAGAAAACATGTCATAAAAATAACATTCAAAAAATAAATTCTGTCCAAAAACGAGGAACAATACCATATTATTTTAAGAAAATATGTGATAAAAATTCTAAGGATATTACAACTCAAAATAATAATAAACCAAATACGTCATTAAATACCTTAGAGACATCACTAAAAGAGAATAATATATCATTTTTTCGATCCCAAAACTGACAGACATTTCACAATTTTACACCAAAACATACATGGACTTCGCACGAAAAAGAAATTAATAGAAATTACTCTTTTAAATATAAACAGAGATGTGAATCCTGATATCCTGTGCTTTACAGAAACATTTATAAAAACTGGTGAGAAAGCCAACATAAACATAAATAATTATGAACTCAGTGCAACTTATACTAGGCCAAATAAAAGGGGTGGTTCTTGTATATTAATTAGGAAAGGATTAGAATATAAAACCATAACTTGTTTTGATGACCTTAAAACAATATATCATTTCGAATGTTGTGCGACAAGCTTAGTTTCAAATAATATGATCATCATTTGCATATACAGAATACCATCTAGGACGCAACGACATATTGACTATTTTTTTGAAAGGATTGACTTATTATTACACATATGCATTAAAAAGTACTCGAAAAAGAAAATTATTATAACTGGTGATTTTAATATCAATAAATAAAATAAATAAAAAAGCCTTTTATTTCCCATTATAAAGAAAAGAAAAAAAAAATATTACATGCAATTTCATTCGATAATAATTATTTTCTTAATAAACTTATAAAAAAAAAAAAAAAAAATTATTCATTGATTACATAAATTATTCATTCCTTTTTTTTTATATTATTATTACATCCTTTCCTTTACTTGGGTATCCATTTAAGGATATAGGCCTCTTCCAACCTTTTCCACATGTTTCTGTCCTTTGCGAGTCTCGTCCAAGTAGGGCCTGCCACATCAACAATGTCATCACTCCATCGCGTCTTAGGTCTTCCGCGTGGTCTTGTTTTATTTCGTGGATACCAATACAACATTTTTTCGCTCCATCGACCATCTGTTATCCTTGCTAAGTGTCCTGCCCACCTCCATTTTAGTCTACAGACCAGCTCAGCAGCATCGATAACCTGTGTAATTTTCCTTATATCCTTATTTCTCTTTCTATCTTTAAGATTTAATCCTATCATGCTTCTTTCTGCTGCTCTTTGGAACACTTGAACTTTATTTAAGGAATCTTTGGTCAATGCCCAACTCTGACATCCATACATCAATGTTGGGAGAATTATTGTGTCCATTGCCTTCTTTTTCAATGTAACAGGTAACGTTGATTTAAAAATTTCCCCCAAAGACCAGTACCTACACCAAGCTTTTTTAATTCTGCGTTGTATTTCTGTGTTGGTCGGAGCTGTAAAGGATATGTTTATCCCTAGATATATGTACTCTTCCACATAATCAATACTTCGTGTCTCCACAATAAGAGGTACTTTTTTACTATTGGTCATAGCAAAAGTCTTCGAAGAGTTCATCCTTAAGCCACATCTCTGACTCTCTTTATTTAAAGTGTTGAGCATGTATTCGACATCTTTATAGTTTTCAGAAATCAGCACAATATCATCAGCAAAACGCAAATGATTTAAATATTCACCATTGATATTAACCCCCATGTTCTCCCAATGCAATTGCTTAAATACATATTCTAGTAACGCGATAAAGAGTTTGGGTGAAATGGGATCTCCCTGTCGTACTCCTCTTTCTATGTCAAATGGTTTTCCTTCACGTTCCAATTTTACTATAGCCTTACAATTTTTATATATTGTCTTCAATATTTCAATATAGCTTTCTTCTACACCTTGTATTAGTAATGCTTTCCACAGGGGTTCATGTAAAATTGAATCGAATGCTTTTGAATAATCAACAAAAACGACGTACAGCTCTTTTCCATATTCTGTATATTTTTCTATTAGTTGAGTCAGTGTAAAGATATGATCAATTGTGGAATAACCAGCTCTAAATCCAGCTTGTTCCCTTGGTTGGTTTCTTTCCAATGATTTTGTTATTCTACCTAGCAATATAGTTGTAAAAATTTTATAGATAGCCTGTTGCAAGCTGATCGGTCTGTAGTTTTCTATGTTTGCCGGATCTCCTTTTTTATAAAGCAAGGTTATGATGGATGTATACCAAGCTTCTGGAATTTCATTCAACAATAGGATTTCATTAAATAATTTAGTTAAATGTGGTGTCAGGGGATCAATTAAAGATTTTATTATTTCATTTGTTATTCTGTCGTTGCCAGGGCTTTTCATAGATTTTAAACGTTTAATTGTCCAGCGTATTTCTGTTTCCAAAAAGGGTGGCACATTTTCACATCCCTGACTCTTCATTGTATTTGTAGTAGTCAGTTGTTGTTTATCATCTTGATACAGTTTACCATAAAAATTTGTAGCAATTTTCAATAGGTCTTCTCTATTTGTTTTATTATTATTTTGTTTTTTAAGTCCAGGGATCCATACTTTTTCCTTGTTTAATCTTCTATATGCCCTTTTTATCGAAGCACTTTTATTTAATTCTTCTTCAATTATTTTATATCTATTTTTTCTTATGCTTAGTTTTAATTGCTTTCTGACTAGTCTATAAAGTGCTGTTAATTTTTGTTTTTCTGCTCTACTTTTATTCTCTTTATTTTTTAGTATATTTCTTTCTTTTATTAGTTTATTAATATATGTATTTATTAATAGTTTTTTATTCTTATTTTTTTCTGTTGATATTTTACGACTTGAAGATTTTATTTTATTTATTAGATTATGATAAGATTTCTGTATTCCATCATATTTATATGATTCTATTTCCAATGTAAATATATTTTTTAGTGAATCTTGTTCCATACTATTAAAATCAGATGTTTTATTTCTAATATGCTTCCGGGATATTTTACTTTTAGCCAATGTAAGTTTCGCTCTGACAAGTCTATGATCGGTAGGAAAAGTCGTATTTATGACTTGTATGTCTTGTATCAGTTTTCTATTTTTAGTCAATATGAAATCTATTTCATTTTTTGTCTTACAATCAGGTGAGATCCAAGTCCACCGTCTCTTCCCGTTTTTTCTAAAATATGTATTCATAATGGACATTCTGTTTTCAAAACAAAAATCGACTAGTAATTGTCCCCTTTCGTTTCTTTTCCCATAGTTCCAAATTCCCATAACGTTTTTTTCATCATCTTTTCTAATCCCAATTTTAGCGTTAAAATCTCCCATTACTATCAAATTTTTGCCTGTACTTTCTAACACATCTCGTAACTTTTGGTAAAAATATTCGATATCTTCCTCTTTTGATCTCTCAGTAGGGGCATAACATTGTATTATATTAATTTCTTTATTATTAAGATTGATGTCTAATCGTATAATTCTGTCGGAAATATGTATAATATCCAGAATATATTTTTTTAGATCTTTTTTTATAATAAAACCCACGCCATTTTTACCACTTTTTTGTCCACTATAAGTGAATATATATTTTTCTCTTTCAATTATGTGTTTTCCCTCTTTTTTAACTTCTGCTAAGCCAATTATGTCCCATTTAAATTCATCGAGAATTTGATCAAATTCCAATTGTCTTTCGTCAGTGACTAATGATCTCACATTATATGTGCACACATTGAAAAAAATATCTCTTTTATTTAAGTTTCTATTTATATCTTCGTTTTTAATTATGTATTCTTCAGTTTTTCCTTTTCTGTCTTGGTTTTCATTTATAACTTTATTTAAATACATAATATCATTATCTTCCATGTTGTTGTTTATTTCCTTAAGGTTGGAAGGTTTTGGTCTACTATTCCCACGGTGACCAACCGTATTGGGAAAGTGTATGGTATTTATTATTTTGTATGCATCTAGTTGTAATTTGGTTGGAGGAGGCGCTGCTAGTTGCTATTTTTCTATATCCCCTTCTAAGTTCTGTAAATTTGTAGTTTGCTGACTATTTCTACTTTGATATGATATATATTGAGTTATATTTCTATTTTCATTTGTTATTTTATGTTTTTTTGATGTTCTATTTGTTTCTATTTCTAAATGTTTATTACAGCTAGTATCAGCGTTTGATGATAGATCCAACGTTCGTTTTTTGCTCTGATTTTGATGTTGAGACAATGTATTCTCTTGGATGTTGTTGTTATGACGTAGTATTATTAGTTTATTATATTTTATAACAGCTTTATTTCCCTTTTCTAGTTCACATTTCAACTCTTCTTGTAATTTTTTCTTTCATTCAGAATTTTTTTCGGATAATCTACTTTTACATATATATTTGTACCTTCCAGTTTTGATTTATTTTTTAATATTTGAATCTTTTTTCCAAGAGTCGTTAAACTTATGTTTATTGGTCTAATGTTGTTTTTACCTTTTTTGCCAATGCGTCTTACATATTGTATTTCCTCTCTTGTACATATTATGTTCATATTATTATTTATAACATTCAATATAATATCTTCTAGCTCCGAATATGATCGTTCTTTTTCTTCTACACCAAACAAAATCAGGTTCCGAAGTCTTATATCTCTTTCTAATTGGTCCAGTCTTGTTTCCTGACTTTCAATTTTTTCCCTTAAAACGTCTAACTCAATCTTGTATTCTAATAATTTTTCATTTAAATTGTCTATTTTTAATGATAATTTGGTATCAGTTTTTTTGAGCTGTTCTCCAATATTATTTATTGCTTTTAATAGTTCTTCCATTTTAACTCTGTTTAAACTGGAAAGATTCTTTTATAATAATAATATTATTATTTAATATACTAACTATATTATTAGAGAATTTTTTTATTATGTTTACCAAATATTATAATTATTCTGTTTATATATTTAGTATTGCATTCTTATTAATGACATGAAGTTATGAAAGCTCACAAATATAATTTATGCAGGGACAGATATAGACACCTTTAGAACCTGGTCACGTCTGCTCACCATCCAAGGGATCCGTCGTGGAAATATATAGATAACAACCTATATTGATATTAGTTATTTTATTTCCTCAACAATATAGTATGTATGTATGATATATGTATTCCTTTTACAATCTTTCTTTTAGTCTTATAATTATTATAACATGCGAATATAATAATTTAATACCAAAATAGCAATAATATTTTTCCACACTTGTTTGTCAATTTGTTTTATATTAATCTATAATTATATTCTACTGTGTTTTCCTTTTTTTTATATGAAAAAGTTATGAAAGTGTGTGGAGCAATTCTTCATGTAGGGATAAATATTTGTAGAAACTCGGCTCCTTCTGACTCCCACAAGGAATCTAGCGTGATGATATGTATTATTTACATTTAGATAACAGTTTTGATATATTTTTCCCAATATTAGGTATTATTTCATCAGCAGTAGAAATGTAGGTAATCCGTTTCGAATTATTTATAAACAACCAAATAATTTTTATGGTATCCTTAAATATAATTATTCAATTACACTTTTCACAATAATCTTTCTTAAAATTCGTTATTATATAAATAAATGCGCTTAGTATTCATGACCTATTAGGTATTTTTTTTTTTTTTTTTTTTTATTTTGTAGGTAGGTAATAAATGTACCATGCATTTATTCTGTAAGGTTCTCTGTAATCTATCTAATGTAATTGAGTTATTTTTTATGGTAAATACTATAATAGGTTTGTTCTTTATTGCTTACTTGTGGATTTTAATCTAAATTAGCGATATTTTCGTTTGACATGTCCTCTTAGTTACTCTTTCTCTGTTACTGTTTTTCTTTTCTTCGTAATTTCAATATTTATTTATCACTTTAAGAGTCACCAACACTATCACGGATTATTTGTAGTATAATTGACTTATTTTTTCACAATTTACTGGTTTAGTTACTATTCAATATTTTTAAACAATATAAAACTTGGGAGATGATGCTTACTGTATTGCAGCGCTACCCTCTCATCAATTTTTAATATCAATATGATTGAAAAAACCAATAAAAATACCATCAAATTATTTGATATTCTTAATAAATATAACATGTCTTTAAATATAAATGATCCTACAAGACAAAACTCTTGCTTAGACTTAATAATAAGTAATATAAACAAGGCATCAGGATATGTACTTCCCCTTTGTCTATCAGACCACAATACAGCACAGATACTCAAATTTAATAGTAACATTAAAAAAGAAATCCCTAAGTTTATTTATATATACAAAAGATGCTATTCGGATGAAAATATTGAAAGATTTAGACAACATTTAAAGAGTGTATCATTTTCAGAGGCATACCAAAAATCAGATGTAAATGATGCTTTCAATGAATTTTATGATCTATTTTGTCTCCTGTACAACCTATGTTTTCCTAAGATTAGAATAAAAATTAACTCTACAGGTAAACTTCCTTGGGTATCCAAAGGTCTTAGAAAAAGCTATATAACTAAAAGAACACTTCGTTATAAATATTACAAGGACAAAACTGAAATAAATCGTAGAAAATACTTAAACTGTGATAGACTTTTAAAAAAATGTACAAATTGTTCTAAGAGAATAACGAATATAAAACATATAGCAAATAGTAAAAATATGTGTAAGGCCACATGGAATATAATTAAAAAAGAAACAAGTAATACACAGACAAAAAAATATATCAGCAAAATTATAAACAAAGATGAATATAAGACTAATCCCATAAATATCGCTACTACATTCAACAAATACTTTACAAACCTTAGTACCAACAATACCTTAAGAAAATCACTTACAAGCGTCAAGAATAATTTATCAAATACTATCTACTTAAAACCAGTAAACGAATCATATATTAGTAAAAAAATTATGTCCTTAAAAAATACAAAATCGGAAGGATATGACTCTGTTTGCACTAATGTAATAAAAAGATGCAAGGAAGAGCTAGTTAAAATACTAACACATTTAATTAATCTCTCTTTAGAGTGTGGAATATTCCCAGAAAAGCTAAAAATATCAGTTGTCAAACCAATATTCAAGAAAGGAGATAGTACTGATTTGGGAAATTATCGACCTATCACATTAATAACAATATTTGCAAAAATATTTGAAAAGGTGATGCATGATCAATTAAATGAATTTTTTAACAAATTTAATATTATTAAACCTAATCAACATGGCTTTCGGAAAAATGGCTCCACAACTCTTGCAGCTTTCAAACTTGTAAATGAAGTTTTGCAAAATGTTAATAAAGGAAATTATACAACTGTGTTATTTATTGATATGTCTAAAGCATTTGACCTTGTGTCCCATGATAAATTATTGTTAAAATTGGAATCTAATGGTATTAGAGGACTTGCAAAGAGTTGGTTACAATCTTACCTGGAAAACAGAAAACAATGTGTGGAAATACAACAACTAGACTCTAAATCAACGGTACAAATGTTTAAATCTGAATATGAACACAATAGTTACGGAGTCCCTCAAGGAAGCGTACTTGGACCGCTATTATTTCTAGTATATATAAATGATCTTGCTGACATAATAAATAATAAAACAATACTTTTCGCAGATGACATTTCAGTTATTGTCTCTACAGATAAAGAATGCTCAATATTGCAACATAAAATGGACATTACAAATACATTGACATTTATTATAAAATGGACACAAGAAAACAATTTTCTAATAAATGTAGGAAAGACAAAAATGATGAATTTTAATAACTTTAAAAATACTTCAATTAATATACATATAAATGAACAAATTATAAATAATGCAAATTGTATGACATTTCTAGGATTAACAATAAATTCTAAATTGACATGGAAAGAACAAATAGAAAAGGTATGTGCAAAGATTAAAAGATTCCCTTTTGCACTCTACAAATTAACCAAGATAGCCAATAAAAATACTGCTATTACAGCATATTTTTCATATGTTGAATCCATGATTAGATATGGATTGCTACTTTGGGGTAATGGCGTTGATGTTGGGAAAATTCTAGTCGCGCAAAAAAGTTGTATACGTGCTATATGTAATATTGCACCTGATGTTTCTTGTAGGCCTCATTTTAAGTCTCTAAATATATTACCTGTTCCCAGTCTGTATATACTTGAAGCGGGTATATTTGTTAAATTGAATAAGCACATGTTTACAGAAGCAAAAGAGCAAATACAAAGAAGCGCAAGATACCCTAAAAAACTAGTGACCAATACAATTCCTAAAACTAGCCGTTTATTAAGAAATTCCTATATGATGTGTTTGAAAATCTTTAACAATATACCTACGGATATAAAGGAACTTCCATTAAATAAATTTAAAATTGTGTTACGTAAATGGTTACTTAGCAAAAGTTTTTACTCTATTGACGAATTTTTCAAGAAAGAATAGATAAATATCTAATATAGTTGTCGATGCATAAATTAAATTAATCAATTCCTGTCAAAATGTGACATTTGCATGTTATTCTGTAATGGCTAAATAGGCACGAAACTTTATGTAATATAAGACCACCGATACCTACCCTATTTAAAGCAAATAAATTTATTATTATTTTTAAATTTTACCAAAATTCTCATCTCCCCTCTTAAGGAGAGGAGATGGCAATTAACCCCCGGCAGAAGCACAGTCGGCCGGGGTTCAGGGCCCCAGGGAGAGAAACCGGCGTACAATGCGGGCAGAATCTAAGAGCACCGCTTTCTGCATCTTTCCCGGGAGTGAGCCGCCTCGGAATCCCAACCGTCTGAGATGTTGTTCCAGACTGGTTGGGATAAGACCGTTCACCGACATAACGATTGGGATGATTTCGGTAGATGTCACCCCCCACATTTCGGTCACCTCGTGAGCCAGGTCGAGATATTTTCTCTTCTTCTCGGTTTCGGCTTTCACGAGGTTCTCGTCATGCGGTATGGTGACATCCACCAAAAACACCCTCGAAAGTGCCCGATCCATCACCACGATATCAGGTTTGTTCGCAAGAACAGTCCTGTCCGTGATGATGGATCGGTCCCAGTAGAGCCTGACGCTGTCGCTTTCGAGGACCGGCTGTGGCTCGTACTTATAGTACGGCAACCTCTCATTCGCGAGGCCGTACTTCAGAGCTAGCTCTTGATGGAGTATTTTGGCTACCTGGTTGTGTCTGTGCAAGTACTCTGTGTTGGCAAGAGCTGAACAACCCGAAAGCACATGTCTGAGTGACTCTCCGGGATGGCGACATGCTCGACAGATGTCCTCAGTGCCATCCTTCAGAATGTGCTTTCGGTAATTGTTCGTCTTAACCACCTGATCCTGTATTGCACAGACAAAACCCTCGGTCTCTCCGAAGAGATCACCGAACTGTAGCCAGTGCACGGAGGTCTTCGTGTTTACGTACGGCCCGTGAAGGGCTTTGAAGAACCTTCCGTGCAACTCCTTCTCTTTCCATACGGCCTCCCGCTGAGAGGTACCCAAAACTTCGGGTTTTCGCCAGTCCTCTTTAGCCAGAGAAAGAGGGGTGAATCCTTTTTTATTATTATTTTTAAATTTTACCAAAATTCTCATCTCCCCTCTTAAGGAGAGGAGATGGCAACTAACCCCCGGCAGAAGCACAGTCGGCCGGGGTTCAGGGCCCCAGGGAGAGAAACCGGCGTACAATGCGAGCAGAATCTAAGAGCACCGCTTTCTGCATCTTTCCCGGAATTATTATTATATTATTATTATTATTGGAAAATCTTATATAATGTTAATGGGTCGCTCTATCTGCTAAATTTTAATATATTATGTATAGATTTGTTGTAGCTATTTGAAGTTGAAATGTAAAAACATATATAAAATGTGATAAATAAAATATACCTATAAATAGTACATCGAAAACATAAAATTTACCTTTGTCCACAGACATTGCGACCTCCTGGGTTCTCTGACACTCACAATTTGTATTTGCCATTATTGTTTATGCAAACTTTATTACTCAGCTATAGCTGGTATATACGCTACTTTGCGTATACTGCACTTACGGGCCGAGACCAAGTAAGTGCAGTGTGTGAGTTTTTGTGAGTGTGCGTGTGCGCGCCCATGCATGCATATGCATGTGCATGCTCGCGCACCTATGGCTATGTGTATGCAACTATTACATGTTATGTCACTGTGGTATTATTAAATGTTTCGTTTTCTATTTGCAGGAATTTTCGAACAATTCTGCATGTATTCAATATTACAGCTTTTTGTAGTGTTGTATATAGTGTCTTACGCAGGTCTATTTCTTTCAGGCTATGGTGTAAATGTTTGGGTATAACACCTGTGGTTGAGAGGACAATGGGTATCACATAAACTTTTTCTTGTTTCCAAAGTCTTGTTATTTCGTCTTTCAGTTCTGTGTATTTACTTATTTTTTCTGCTATTGTCTTCTGGATGTTATGTGTATTGGGAACGGCGATGTCTATTAGGTAAGTTATTTTATTCGTTTTATTTTGTAAGATTATGTCTGTCCATTATTATTATTATTATATATTATTTAAATGAACAAACGAACACTGAGTACGCTCCTCGTAAGTTACTACTTTCGAATGATTGTGTTTTCACAACTACAGTCCTATTTAAACATTGAAATGTTGAAAAATAGGCAAGTAATTAGTGAATCATAAATACATGGAACTATTATGATAATGAAAACAAAAAATTCTAAAATAAATTCGTTAAAATGGTGGATTTTATTTTGTCTAAAGTAATTTATGGATAATGCAATTATAATAGCTGAATTGCTACTAATGTATTTTTAAATTAATTTGATTTAGCAAGTAAAAACTATGTCTTCAGTAAATTTTAAGTGTGTTAATCGACAGTCCAATGGAATATGAATTATTTATTGCAAAATATTCCTAGTTGGTTTCCAAATATTCTAGTGCCACTAAAAACAGTTTTAGAGAGAGAGAGAAAATGTGTTTTTTGTAAAGAAGATTATGTCTTGAACTTTATAACGCAATACATTGCCGATCAACTGTCCTAATAGAAACCATGGCACTTTGCAATTTATCTCAATTTAATCATTTATTAAACGCTAATGGCAGGTTGCTAGATTTTGTGCTTTTTAAGAATAATAATCTTATATTAATGTATATAGCACCGATCTTTTAAGTAAATTAGATAGACATCATCCTGCTTTTAATGTGAATATTGAATCTATTACCCAACTATTAACTGTGAAATATAACCCTGGGTCTTTTAAAACCAACTATTGGAAATGTAACTACAATAAAATTAAACTCGCTTTGAAATCAGAGCTTGATGGGAATGCTATTCTTTCTGGTTAAGATATTAATAGTGCTGTTGATACATTTTAATGTAAACTAAGAAAGATAATTAATATAGGTACATAGTCTCTCTAGTCGTGTCCCTTCAGTAAGATCTTCGCAAATGTATTGTATATATTGTCAATGTATCTATTAGTAACAAAATAGGAGATATTGAATTGTTAACTGAATGTCTTAATAGCCATATATTTTGTACAAGTGAAACCTGATTGTTGGAATTCAAATTCATTTTTTTATATAACTTTAATTTTATTATTTATTGGGAATTTTATTACAATTTTTTTGTGACATTATACAGTATTAAATTATAAGAGCTCGGATCAAAATATTATTGAACTGGTTGAAAATTAAATTTTAAGAAAAAGTATTATTGTACATTTGAATATTATATACCTACACATGGTGTTAAGAGACATTTAAAATGGAATGACGATTTAGAAGTGTATTTGAATAAAGATACTTTAAATTTAAAAATTTGAAAAAAAAATCGAACATCACAGTAATAGGACGGCAATGTTCAATATCATAATAGTCTATTTTTTGTACAACACAATTATACTATAGGAACCTATACGTACTGATCATCACTGATTGATTGGAAGATGTTTATTATTCAATGATGTTTAATCTGCTACACAAATTAGAATGAAATTTGGTATACGGGTCGGTAACCCCCTTATGCATAAAAACATCAAACCTATTTTAGCTATTCAACTACTTTATCTCTTTCTTTAAATTAAACAACAAAACACTGTATCAGTTAAAGTATGTTTATAGAATATTTCAGTTTTTATGAATTAGAGGCGTAACCTATACAATACCTAGTATACTATCATATTATCTGTGACAATGCTTCATATAATGCTTTAGTCAGTGAAGCCGCAGGAATACAGCTATTATTAGTATATCCTAATGCTACTATAATAAATGCAAATTTCTTACTCATTCATGCCAAAACAATCGAACGGAATGTAATTATATGTAATTATAGTATTATGGGAAATAATGTTTAAATTCTTCCATTAAAAACTAATTAAGCGCAATGTAACGTTGTCAGATAATTTTCTAATTAATACTTACGCCTTACACCAAAGCTGATATATACCTATCCGTATGAGTAAGAATCGATTGGTAAATTTATGTAATAAATCTTTTTTCGTTGTCTTTACAATTGTCTTGATAAGGTTTAGTAAAGTATATGAAATGAGTGTATGAATAATTGTATGGAAAAATTAAAAATATTGCGTTAAATAAAGACGTAATTAAATAAATAAGTAAATAAACAAGTTATTAAATAAGGTCATAAATAAGTAAACAAATAAATAAATAAGGTAAAATAATAAATAAGTAGGTAAAATAAAAAAAAACATTTGTTAAATATATTTTCTTTAATGTTTAATTCTACCCTTATGTTTCTATTACAATACTGTGTTCTCTTTGCGATGAGAGACCTTTAAATTATTATTTGACATATTGTTGACATAAAAACACAAATCTTAAATATTACAATTGTCGAGATCTAGCTAGCCAAAAATATTTTCATAGGTGACTTCCTAATTATAGTTCATTTAAATTTTCTTTTAGTATTTTATTTTATATCAGTCTTGTCTAATTATAATAGTAACTCTCGAAATATATACACTCATGTACTTACATACATTTGTAGAGTTTACAAAAATCATTACTCTTACATACAAAATAATACTTTTGGCATTTTTCACAACTACATTGTAATAAAACTAATACAAGTATTACATCAAATGCATAGTAATACAAGGCCTTTATTCCTACTATCTATTACTAATACAAAAAATGAAGAGATATAAATTACAAAAAAATCATCATATTTGATACAAATTAATACATACAAATAAAAAATAAAAAAATTACAAATACTAATAGACAAATATAAAAGGCAATTCCTTAAACATTAGGTACAATAGTAATCACAAATACGAGAGTTCTTCTTCAATTTTCTCTATACATGATTCGATGTCTTCGCAATCAACAATCATGCGTTGTAGCTCATATTGAGTATCAATCAATAGATCCCTATCAAAATATCCTTTTTCGAGAGCCGTCATGCAAAAAGCAGACAGCCTTTCGAAGCACAGCGCTCTGTAGGGAATATGTATGTGACGATCACATATAGATATAGCTCTAACATATTTCCAGGCTAACAACACATATTCAATAACAGACTTCCATTGTTGAGAATCCAACAGGACTTTCCCCTGTTCCACTAAATACTTGTTGAAAGCTTCTAAGTGGCTACGTGCGTGAAAGTAAGCCAGCGAACCGTATTCAAAATTCATTCCCGGTGTTGACAACAATTTCACAATATTCCATCTTAAATGGAAAAACCTTTCCTCGAGTGGCAACAAGTCTGGGGCCGGCATATTTGTTCTGACCTCGTCCTCGATGTCTGGATGTTTGTCCATGACAGATTTAATTATATCAATCAGTTGATTCGGCCTCAAATCTTTCAGGGCAACATCTAAAGGTCCATTATATTTTATTGCTTTCTCCAGTCTTGGTTTCTTATTTGGCGGTGTTGAGTCAATTTGCCAATTTGTGCTAATATCTTGCGATTCACTAGTATCACTGAAGTCTGTCCCCTCTGATGTCCAGTCTGAATCAATAGATTCAGAGCGCACGCGTTTCCGTGGGCTAGATTCTGAAGTGGCTGTTGAAGTGGGCGGAGAAAAGCAGACCGAGTTTGTTGACGGCGGTGGAAGAGGTGAGGTCCACCCAAATATTTCAACGTCGTCGTCAGTCGTGGAATTTCTTGTTAATTCATTTTCCGGCGACCTCGAGATATGAAGACATTCACGACCTGAATTCAAAGAATGTTAATTATACAACAATTGCCATATAATACAACAATAGGCATTAACAATAAAACGAGAAACGATAAATTATACTGGAAAATCTAACGCAAATATAAACAATGAATTTATTCTTAATAATATTCGTGTGGGACCAACACAGCAGTAAACCTTTTCAATTTAAAAAGAATAAAACACATTTAAAATAATAAATAGAACGGTATTTTAACTAGCATAGGTTTTGAGATTTTATAAAAAGAAACTTCCCAAAATAACAACAGTTACAACTTAAAAAGTCTAGGAGGTACATAGTTTATAATTTGTTATATGAATCAGGTATGGCAAGAGGCAAAATTTATTTCTTTTGTTCATTACAAATCTGCTCACCTCTCTGCTGGTTAACTGTTTCATTGCGGGGCGAGGAGGCCCGGCTCTGATGGCTGGGCGTGGAAGTTGACCTGCGATCCCTCGCATTCAAGAGCGGCACTAAGACCTCAGAATGGAGGCGATCCAGGCGTGCCATCTCATCTCGTCCAGGGTTGCGCGAACGCGGCGCTTGCTCTCTGGTGTCATCGCTCTCTCCATTGCTCTTCACAACAAAATAAGGAATCAATTAATAAGAATAAAGTTGAGGAAGTTTTCGAATGTGTACAAGAGCAAGCGATTGAATGCCATCTGTTTTAAACTATTAATAAAAGATCACATACACATACAACAACTCAGACGATACTTTAAAAGTTGCAATAATTCTAAAAAATATAATTAATTCTAAGAGTATATTTACCTTAAGAAATCTCAGCCGTTAACTATCTTCACCGCGTTAATGATTTTCCCAAACGGGGGAAGAGAAAAAAATTATTGTCAAATAGAAATTAATACGTGCACTCAAACACAGTCACTGCTCACAAATATTGTTATTATTATTGCGATATCAGTAGATAATATTTAAAATAATAAACGAACACTAGAAACCAAACGTACACTCCTCGCTAGTTACTACTTCCGAATGACTTTACTGTCACAGGTACAGACCCTTTTATACTCGTACCTGGAAATATCGAAAAATAATAATAATAAACTCTTTATTGCGCACAGTAGAGATGTATACAAGGAGTATTTATACAGAATGTGCATATACAAAAGGCGGCCTTATCGCTAAAAGCAATCTCTTACAGACAACCTGGCATAAAGAATGGATAAGTACAGAGAGAAAGGTAGATGGCGCAAGTCAGATACAGTAAATGCATAAAAGGAATCAAACAAAATGCAAAATATTCTAAATATAAAATAAGATTGCAATACATAAACATACATATATAATATAAATAATAATACATAAACATAAATATACTAAATAGATCAAGATAAATCACACATAGTAAACGTCAAAGCAAATTAGAGAGATAGGTAATGAGATTTTACCTACCTCTTGAACGAGGCAATAGATTGCGCTGATCTAATAGAAAGAGGTAAGGAGTTCCAGAGGCGGATAGCTTGGATAGTGAAAGAATAGTAGGGAGAAAGCAGTTGTAATAGGGTCCGACAGCCCCATTACTAGCAATATTCTATCAGGTCGACCTCCACGTGGGTTCCCGTTTTCGCACGGGTGGACATTTTTAATAGATGTGCTCGACTCCCACCTGCCCCTCTTCCACACCGCTAAAATAGGTATTAGTAATAGGCGACAGCGTTATTTTTTCTATTTTTTATAAAACATTTTTTTTTTATAAATTATTATTTCTATGAATTATTAAATACGTAATATCTATTGAATGGAATAGCCGATTTGAACAATTCAAAAAGTAATCAACATAAATTGTAACAGTTTTGAAAACAATATGATTTATTTAAATAAGGATTTAAACAAAAGTATGAATAACATGGTGTAATTTTGGTCGGTATTTCTATCAACTTTTAAAATGTAAAAAGTGGTTATTGTGACATAACGACAATAGTTAGACATATAGTATCGCGCAGTTTTTTGTAGTTATTGATGTTTTCTTCAATATTGTAGATCATACTTTTGTTCTATCACCAAAAGTTTCCGCAGCGCACATGACGAAATATATTTTATAGCATTTTTTACACCTTGAGTTAGGTTACTAAAGTTTTAGTAAGGATCTCTAATCTTTTCTAGCAATAAATATAGCCTATGTTACTCAGGGTGAATGTAGCTTTCTAAAGAATTTTTGAAATCGGTGAAGAAGTTTTTGAGTTTATTTATTACAAATATACACACAAAAATACAACTCTTTCCTCTTTATAAATATACTTGTGTTAATTCATTGTGTACTCGTACTTACTGTACTGTTGAATGACAATAGGCACACGTGTTATTTTTATCTTATTTTCAAATGATCAATTTCGAACTAACCATTGCTGGGTTATTTCCTGAGTTGTGGTCCTACGGAATAAAGTGTAACTAGCTTTAATCTACTTACACATCAGTTGATAACGTAGGATGACGAAGAAAAAAAACAAATGTGCCTTCCTTTACACTAAGAAGATAAAGCGCAGCTTTGCACTTATACGATACGCAAAGACGTTGGAGAAAACAATCGCCAATGACGTAAGTCGAGGAAAGGAGCAACCGATTTCTATACAAGAGACATTGTATAGACAATACGGTGTCTATTGTATGTATATTGTGGGTGTAATAAACAGCGGTAGAAAATCTATTGTGTCGTCCATTACATCCCTTATACAATGTTATGTATTGTAGCTATTTATAACAGAAATTACCTTTGTCTACAGGTACGGCTGGACCTTAAGAATGTTCTCAGAATTTTTATTAGCCGCTGTTATTATAATTACACAAACATTGAGTACGTTTCTTGAAAGTTAGTATTGTCACATAAATTCGTTTTCACAGCTATTTCAATGTATAATAGCGGCTGCCCTTTTGGAAATATTGAAAGATAAATATTAAGCCATTGTAATAACGAAATCAAATCAAATCAAATCAAATCATTTATTGCACGAATATGGGTACATACATTAGTTGTAAAAAATAATTACATGTCCACTATTCCATATTCTACCATATCGGCATGTACAATATAAAATTATAGTAATAATAACTTATAATAATAAAAATAATGTCAATAATAATAATAAAATGTAAAAAATGTCAATAAAAATAATTAAATTGCATGTCTAATATTTATCACTGTAATAGTCATGCAACGTATAGTAACATTTGGCTGTCAAATATTCTTTTGCTTTTTTCTTAAATACATTTAAACTGTTTATTTCCTTAAATGCTTTCGGGAATTTATTATATATTTTAGAGACCATACCGAAAAAACTTTTATCAAATAATGCTGTGACGTGAGGCTGAACGCGAATTTTATCGGTATTACGGTCACTTTTTAACTTTTCAAATAAAAGTTTATTCTTTTTCACAAACAACATTGTTTCAAGAATATAAAAGCTTGGAAAAGTCAGGATATTCAGTCTTTTGAATGAAGTCGTACATGTATCAGTTCTTTTCAAATTGCACATAGATCTAATACACCTTTTCTGAGTCTTGAAGACTATATCTCTATATGTCGAATTGCCCCAAAATATGACACCATACCTTAGTAAGGATTCGATTTAAAAGTGTATTTGAATAAAGATAATTTAAATTTAAAAATTTGAAAAAAATATTGAACATCACAGTAATAGGACGGCAATTTTCAATATCATAATAGTCTATTTTTTGTACAACACAATTATACTATAGGAACCTATACGTACTGATCATCACTGATTGATTGTAAGATGTTTATTATTCAATGATGTTTAATCTGCTACACAAATTAGAATGAAATTTGGTATACGGGTCGGTAACCCCCTTATGCATAAAAACATCAAACCTATTTTAGCTATTCAACTACTTTATATCTTTCTTTAAATTAAACAACAAAACACTGTATCAGTTAAAGTATGTTTATAGAATATTTCAGTTTTTATGAATTAGAGGCGTAACCTATACAATACCTAGTATACTATCATATTATCTGTGACAATGCTTCATATAATGCTTTAGTCAGTGAAGCCGCAGGAATACAGCTATTATTAGTATATCCTAATGCTACTATAATAAATGCAAATTTCTTACTCATTCATGCCAAAACAATCGAACGGAATGTAATTATATGTAATTATAGTATTATGGGAAATAATGTTTAAATTCTTCCATTAAAAACTAATTACGCGCAATGTAACGTTGTCAGATAATTTTCTAATTAATACTTACGCCTTACACCAAAGCTGATATATACCTATCCGTATGAGTAAGAATCGATTGGTAAATTTATGTAATAAATCTTTTTTCGTTGTCTTTACAATTGTCTTGATAAGGTTTAGTAAAGTATATGAAATGAGTGTATGAATAATTGTATGGAAAAATTAAAAATATTGCGTTAAATAAAGACGTAATTAAATAAATAAGTAAATAAACAAGTTATTAAATAAGGTCATAAATAAGTAAACAAATAAATAAATAAGGTAAAATAATAAACAAGTAGGTAAAATAAAAAAAAACATTTGTTAAATATATTTTCTTTAATGTTTAATTCTACCCTTATGTTTCTATTACAATACTGTGTTCTCTTTGCGATGAGAGACCTTTAAATTATTATTTGACATATTGTTGACATAAAAACACAAATCTTAAATATTACAATTGTCGAGATCTAGCTAGCCAAAAATATTTTCATACGTGACTTCCTAATTATAGTTCATTTAAATTTTCTTTTAGTATTTTATTTTATATCAGTCTTGTCTAATTATAATAGTAACTCTCGAAATATATACACTCATGTACTTACATACATTTGTAGAGTTTACAAAAATCATTACTCTTACATACAAAATAATACTTTTGGCATTTTTCACAACTACATTGTAATAAAACTAATACAAGTATTACATCAAATGCATAGTAATACAAGGCCTTTATTCCTACTATCTATTACTAATACAAAAAATGAAGAGATATAAATTACAAAAAAATCATCATATTTGATACAAATTAATACATACAAATAAAAAATAAAAAAATTACAAATACTAATAGACAAATATAAAAGGCAATTCCTTAAACATTAGGTACAATAGTAATCACAAATACGAGAGTTCTTCTTCAATTTTCTCTATACATGATTCGATGTCTTCACAATCAACAATCATGCGTTGTAGCTCATATTGAGTATCAATCAATAGATCCCTATCAAAATATCCTTTTTCGAGAGCCGTCATGCAAAAAGCAGACAGCCTTTCGAAGCACAGCGCTCTGTAGGGAATATGTATGTGACGATCACATATAGATATAGCTCTAACATATTTCCAGGCTAACAACACATATTCAATAACAGACTTCCATTGTTGAGAATCCAACAGGACTTTCCCCTGTTCCACTAAATACTTGTTGAAAGCTTCTAAGTGGCTACGTGCGTGAAAGTAAGCCAGCGAACCGTATTCAAAATTCATTCCCGGTGTTGACAACAATTTCACAATATTCCATCTTAAATGGAAAAACCTTTCCTCGAGCGGCAACAAGTCTGGGGCCGGCATGTTTGTTCTGACCTCGTCCTCGATGTCTGGATGTTTGTCCATGACAGATTTAATTATATCAATCAGTTGATTCGGCCTCAAATCTTTCAGGGCAACATCTAAAGGTCCATTATATTTTATTGCTTTCTCCAGTCTTGGTTTCTTATTTGGCGGTGTTGAGTCAATTTGCCAATTTGTGCTAATATCTTGCGATTCACTAGTATCACTGAAGTCTGTCCCCTCTGATGTCCAGTCTGAATCAATAGATTCAGAGCGCACGCGTTTCCGTGGGCTAGATTCTGAAGTGGCTGTTGAAGTGGGCGGAGAAAAGCAGACCGAGTTTGTTGACGGCGGTGGAAGAGGTGAGGTCCATCCAAATATTTCAACGTCGTCGTCAGTCGTGGAATTTCTTGTTAATTCATTTTCCGGCGACCTCGAGATATGAAGACATTCACGACCTGAATTCAAAGAATGTTAATTATACAACAATTGCCATATAATACAACAATAGGCATTAACAATAAAACGAGAAACGATAAATTATACTGGAAAATCTAACGCAAATATAAACAATGAATTTATTCTTAATAATATTCGTGTGGGACCAACACAGCAGTAAACCTTTTCAATTTAAAAAGAATAAAACACATTTAAAATAATAAATAGAACGGTATTTTAACTAGCATAGGTTTTGAGATTTTATAAAAAGAAACTTCCCAAAATAACAACAGTTACAACTTAAAAAGTCTAGGAGGTACATAGTTTATAATTTGTTATATGAATCAGGTATGGCAAGAGGCAAAATTTATTTCTTTTGTTCATTACAAATCTGCTCACCTCTCTGCTGGTTAACTGTTTCATTGCGGGGCGAGGAGGCCCGGCTCTGATGGCTGGGCGTGGAAGTTGACCTGCGATCCCTCGCATTCAAGAGCGGCACTAAGACCTCAGAATGGAGGCGATCCAGGCGTGCGGAGATCTCGTCCAGGGTTGCGCGAACGCGGCGCTTGCTCTCTGGTGTCATCGCTCTCTCCATTGCTCTTCACAACAAAATAAGGAATCAATTAATAAGAATAAAGTTGAGGAAGTTTTCGAATGTGTACAAGAGCAAGCGATTGAATGCCATCTGTTTTAAACTATTAATAAAAGATCACATACACATACAACAACTCAGACGATACTTTAAAAGTTGCAATAATTCTAAAAAATATAATTAATTCTAAGAGTATATTTACCTTAAGAAATCTCAGCCGTTAACTATCTTCACCGCGTTAATGATTTTCCCAAACGGGGGAAGAGAAAAAAATTATTGTCAAATAGAAATTAATACGCGCACTCAAACACAGTCACTGCTCACAAATATTGTTATTATTATTGCGATATCAGTAGATAATATTTAAAATAATAAACGAACACTAGAAACCAAACGTACACTCCTCGCTAGTTACTACTTCCGAATGACTTTACTGTCACAGGTACAGACCCTTTTATACTCGTACCTGGAAATATCGAAAAATAATAATAATAAACTCTTTATTGCGCACAGTAGAGATGTATACAAGGAGTATTTATACAGAATGTGCATATACAAAAGGCGGCCTTATCGCTAAAAGCAATCTCTTACAGACAACCTGGCATAAAGAATGGATAAGTACAGAGAGAAAGGTAGATGGCGCAAGTCAGATACAGTAAATGCATAAAAGGAATCAAACAAAATGCAAAATATTCTAAATATCAAATAAGATTGCAATACATAAACATACATATATAATATAAATAATAATACATAAACATAAATATACTAAATAGATCAAGATAAATCACACATAGTAAACGTCAAAGCAAATTAGAGAGATAGGTAATGAGATTTTACCTGCCTCTTGAACGAGGCAATAGATTGCGCTGATCTAATAGAAAGAGGTAAGGAGTTCCAGAAGCGGATAGCTTGGATAGTGAAAGAATAGTAGGGAGAAAGCAGTTGTAATAGGGTCCGACAGCCCCATTACTAGCAATATTCTATCAGGTCGACCTCCACGTGGGTTCCCTGGAAAATATCATGGCTAAGTTTTGTTGGATTCGTCACGACCGTTTGGGGGATATTGACAGTATTTGCCACGGTAGATTGTTTTTTTTAATGGGTGACGATGAAATGGTAATTCTACCTGTGCTTTTATTACTTACTAGCGGCCCGTCCCGTTTTCGCACGGGTGGACATTTTTAAAACATTTTACAATTTTATCTGTACCTGCCTAGCTATCTATTTCATAGATGTGCTCGACTCCCACCTGCCCCTCTTCCACACCGCTAAAATAGGTATTAGTAATAGGCGACAGCGTTATTTTTTCTATTTTTTATAAAACATTTTTTTTTATAAATTATTATTTCTATGAATTATTAAATACGTAATATCTATTGAATGGAATAGCCGATTTGAACAATTCAAAAAGTAATCAACATAAATTGTAACAGTTTTGAAAACAATATGATTTATTTAAATAAGGATTTAAACAAAAGTATGAATAACATGGTGTAATTTTGGTCGGTATTTCTATCAACTTTTAAAATGTAAAAAGTGGTTATTGTGACATAACGACAATAGTTAGACATATAGTATCGCGCAGTTTTTTTGTAGTTATTGATGTTTTCTTCAATATTGTAGATCATACTTTTGTTCTATCACCAAAAGTTTCCGCAGCGCACATGACGAAATATATTTTATAGCATTTTTTACACCTTGAGTTAGGTTACTAAAGTTTTAGTAAGGATCTCTAATCTTTTCTAGCAATAAATATAGCCTATGTTACTCAGGGTGAATGTAGCTTTCTAAAGAATTTTTGAAATCGGTGAAGAAGTTTTTGAGTTTATTTATTACAAATATACACACAAAAATACAACTCTTTCCTCTTTATAAATATACTTGTGTTAATTCATTGTGTACTCGTACTTACTGTACTGTTGAATGACAATAGGCACACGTGTTATTTTTATCTTATTTTCAAATGATCAATTTCGAACTAACCATTGCTGGGTTATTTCCTGAGTTGTGGTCCTACGGAATAAAGTGTAACTAGCTTTAATCTACTTACACATCAGTTGATAACGTAGGATGACGAAGAAAAAACAAATGTGCCTTCCTTTACACTAAGAAGATAAAGCGCAGCTTTGCACTATACGATACGCAAAGACGTTGGAGAAAACAATCGCCAATGACGTAAGTCGAGGAAAGGAGCAACCGATTTCTATACAAGAGACATTGTATAGACAATACGGTGTCTATTGTATGTATATTGTGGGTGTAATAAACAGCGGTAGAAAATCTATCGTGTCATCCATTACACCCCTTATACAATGTTATGTATTGTAGCTATTTATAACAGAAATTACCTTTGTCTACAGGTACGGCTGGACCTTAAGAATGTTCTCAGAATTTTTATTAGCCGCTGTTATTATAATTACACAAACATTGAGTACGTTTCTTGAAAGTTAGTATTGTCACATAAATTCGTTTTCACAGCTATTTCAATGTATAATAGCGGCTGCCCTTTTGGAAATATTGAAAGATAAATATTAAGCCATTGTAATAACGAAATCAAATCAAATCAAATCAAATCATTTATTGCACGAATATGGGTACATACATTAGTTGAAAAAAATAATTACATGTCCATTATTCCATATTCTACCATATCGGCATGTACAATATAAAATTATAGTAATAATAACTTATAATAATGAAAATAATGTCAATAATAATAATAAAATGTAAAAAATGTCAATAAAAATAATTAAATTGCATGTCTAATATTTATCACTGTAATAGTCATGCAACGTATAGTAACATTTGGCTGTCAAATATTCTTTTGCTTTTTTCTTAAATACATTTAAACTGTTTATTTCCTTAAATGCTTTCGGGAATTTATTATATATTTTAGAGACCATACCGAAAAAACTTTTATCAAATAATGCTGTGACGTGAGGCTGAACGCGAATTTTATCGGTATTACGGTCACTTTTTAACTTTTCAAATAAAAGTTTATTCTTTTTCACAAACAACATTGTTTCAAGAATATAAAAGCTTGGAAAAGTCAGGATATTCAGTCTTTTGAATGAAGTCGTACATGTATCAGTTCTTTTTAAATTGCACATAGATCTAATACACCTTTTCTGAGTCTTGAAGACTATATCTCTATATGTCGAATTGCCCCAAAATATGACACCATACCTTAGTAAGGATTCAACATATGCATGATATGCAGTCAATACCGCTGTCTGATTAACAATCTTAGACAACATGCGTAATGCGTATGAAAATTGGTTTATTTTGCTATTAATATTTTCTATATGATGTTTCCATGTCAGGTGATTATCAATCGTTAATCCCAAAAATTTCGTAATTTTCACTTCATTTACTTTTTTTCCATTAAAATCGATATTAAAAGATGTCAAATTATTTTGTCGATTACTAAAATTCATAAAATGTGTTTTGTCTAAGTTTATCTTTAAATTATTGTCCTTTAGCCAGTCTATTAATATTTTTATTGTATTGTTAATATTTATTTCAAGTTCATTCGAATTCTCATCACTACATATTACGGTACTATCATCTGCAAATAATATCATAGGGTTAGTAGTTATATTTGGGATATCATTTATATATATCAGAAACAATAATGGGCCCAAAATACTCCCTTGTGGTACGCCATATTTTACTTCTTTGAAGTCTGATATAAAATTAATTTCAACTTTTGATTTTGGACATATTCTGTTGATTTGCGTTGCTTGCGTTCTACCACTTAGGTATGACTTAATGAAATCCAATGAAATCCCTCTGATACCATATGTGTGTAATTTCTCAATTAAGGTCGCATGATCTACATGGTCAAATGCTTTTGAGAGGTCCATATATAAAGCACATACGGGTTTCCTATTATCAACGTGGTCTACAATTTTTTTCAAAAATTTATATTAAGCCAAATTTATATTTTTATTCTTTCTAAATCCAACTTGTTCCTCTACCAATAAATTATATTTTTCTAGAAAATTATAAAGAGCTTTATAAATTACCTTTTCAATTATTTTAGAAAATATAGGTATAAGTGCTACTGGCCTATACGATGACATACATTCGCGATCTGCTTTTTTATATAGAGGTTTTATAATACTTATTTTTAATTTATCCGGAAAAATTCCATTTTCAATACATAAATTTATAATATAGCTCAAAATTGGTGCTATCTGAGTAGCTACTTCTTTTACAATTTTTGTTGAAATATCATCGTAACCAGTGCTATTAGTATCTTTTAAAGATCTTATTATTGTCAAAATTTCATCTGGATTTGTAGGTCTTATGAATAAGGAACTTACATTATTCGATGTCATACTTCTTGCTTTGAAATTATCATGCGGTTTAACTTGCTCAATAAAAAAATTATTAAATAATTCAGCTATTCTATTAGGATCAGTTATTTTTTTGTGATCGTTGTTAATTTGTGTTATATAATTCTTAGTTTTATTTTTATATTCATTAATTATTGTCCAGGTGGCCTTCGTTTTGTTTTTAGATGTCTTAATAAAGTAATTGTTTTGTGCTTTTTTTGTTAATTTCATTATATTTTTTAGTCTACTTGAATAGGTTTTGAAGCACTTTTTATTGAGAAGATTTGGATCTTTTCTGTATTTCCAAAGCAGTTTTCTTTTCTGTCTAGAGCATTTTATAATACCCTTTGTAATCCATTTAGGTCGTTGATAAGAACGCATTCTGATTCTCATCAATGGGAAACACATGTCATAAAATAACTTAAATTCATCAAAAAAACTATTAAATGCAGTATTTGGATTGTTAGTATTATATACGTCTTTGAAATGGATGGCCATTAGACAATGCTTAAATTTTTCTATATTTTCTTTACTATAATCACGCTTCATTATAAACCAATATGGGTTACCAAACTTCTCTGAGACCGGACACATCAATAATTGCGCTGTGTGGTCTGAGAGAGCCAATTCAAGTATTCGAGTTTTACAGTCTTTCATATTATGTCCAAAATTATCAATACATGTACCACTACATAGACGCGTTGGATCGTTGATTGCTAACTTTAAGTTGAATCCTTGTAATAACTGTTTAAATTCGAAAGAATATTTATCGGCTTTCAACATGTCAATATTAAAGTCTCCATCCACATAACACTATCTTTCTTTTTTTGAAGCAATACATGCTTAATAAATTGTTTAAAGTTTCAAAGAAAGTTTCATAAGATTCCTGGGTCACTTTTGGAGGTCTGTAAATGCATATAATTAAAATATTATAATCTGTCAATTCCATCCCTGTACATTCGATAATATTACTGATACTTAAGCTCTCTATTTCATTCATAACCTTGTATCTGTGATTCTTACGTACCAAGATACACGATCCACCATGTCTGTTACCTCTAGAATAGTGAGTGATTAATGTATAATTGGGTATTTTTAATAGGCTTGTATCACTTTTCATCATATTGTGTTCAGTTATACAAATTACGTCAATTGCTTCATTTTTGTTCTCTAAATTATGTAACTCTACAGATAGACAATCTGACTTTCCCAATAAGCCATTTATATTTTGATGTAATATGGTAATATGATTCGGTGCGAAAATTATTGTTTGTAGTAGTATAATTGTTATTCTGATTGGCGTCCATATTAATACGAGAATATTCTCTAACCTCACGGGCATTGAAATGGTTCGCTTCGATTTGTGTATACTTATCACTAGTTGTTGATTGTTTATTTAATAATTTAAGTCGATAATTAATTAAATTTGTTTTGTATTCGATTTGTAAAATATCTTTTAATAAAGTCCTACTCACAAATAATGAAATGCTTGCCCTGTAAAGCCGTTGTCGAGAATAGTTCATGTCAATATACGTTACATTTTCATATTTACCACATATAAATTTCAATTCATTATTAAGTTTTTTCTCATTTAGAACGTGATTAAAAGGTACTTCAGAGATTAATACATTAGTATTAGATACAGTTTCTAGCCAAATATTTATACTTAATCGAAATTCATACGGGTTCACATCATTCGTACCTCCTAAGACAATAACAAAGTCATTACGATTTAATTTTTTGATCAAGTTTGTCTCTGTATCAAGAACATTTTTAATTTTAGCCCCTGGTTTCCAAAAACAGGATACACTATAGTTGGAACCCAATAGTTTTTGAAGATGACTCTGCAAGTACCTTCCTTGCTGGTCTGCTATTATGATAACGTGCCGCTTCTTCAAATCTTCTTGCTCATTAACTATATTGCTGCCAGAGCCAGCGATGACAAAGTCCAAAGCGGCGGTTATCGGAGGACATGTATTATTTATACTGGAATTTGGTTTATTGGTTTCGTCAGTTAAGTCGATATCGATTTGTGATTTTCGCGTTTCATGTTTTACTGGACTCTGTTTCTGATCGATAAACGGTGTGTCTGTAAGCGTCTTTCGTTGGTTTGGAGTGGATAAACTTGAAGTCCTTACACGTTTATGTTTTCGTTTCCTCAGTGGTGTCAAATATTTAGTGTTGGATACCTGTTTTCCAGAACTTACGTTATCGTTGCTATAGAAACCTACCCTCTTGTACATTTCAATAATTTTCTGACACTTTTCCAGCTCAGATTGAAGATGTCTATTGTAGCGAACTCTTTGCTACATTTTTTATATTCTTATTGTCATTCGAAATTTATATATTTTTTTGACATATTGTTTTTACATATTGTTAAAAATATATTTTGCTAAAGTCTGTCTCCTCATCTTTTCTGTAGTTTTCCATTCTAAAATCCTCTCATTGCATATTAAAAGTATTAT
Source organism: Galleria mellonella (assembly GCF_026898425.1). Classification (NCBI taxonomy): domain Eukaryota; kingdom Metazoa; phylum Arthropoda; class Insecta; order Lepidoptera; family Pyralidae; genus Galleria; species Galleria mellonella. Next base: position 61,203 of record NW_026442077.1, on the reverse strand, counting down.
CTCCGTTTCATTTGGTCCTTCTACCTACTTATATTTACAGCGCACCTATTTGTCATAGTCCATTTTCTAGTTACATGTAAGTATAATTTTATTCGTTTTCATATTACATTACGTTCTACTAGCTATCACGTCATTTAGTTTTCATGATCACCCGTAGTAAGAGTAGAGTCATGTCATCTGAACCTACGCCAAGTTGTTACGTTCCACAAGTCAACCCAGACTCTAATATCGGTGGTGTGGAGGGCGCTACGGCTCATAGCATAAGATCCACTAAAAGTGGGTCCAGGCATTCCTCCGCAATTATTAAAGCACAAAAGGCTGCTGCAGAAGCACTGGTTTTGCGCCGCCGCTTGGAACGTGAGTTAGACATCGTCACACGGGAACGCGAACGTGAACGACAGTTGGCAGCTCTGCAGGTAGAGGTTGAAAATAGCGAACTGCGAGCAGAGTTGGCTGCCATTGAAGCAAACGGCAGCTGTACTGGAAGTCGCGCAAGTCATCGGAGCTCTACTAGGGTGGTAAATGATACTGAGAGGTGGGTGGAAAACACTCAATTTATTAAAAGTCATGAAGACAGAGATATCAGGGACATTTCTGCAGTAGAATGTGGACAACAATGTTTTGTTCCATTACCCGGTAGTTCGGTACTACCACCGACTGCCACACGGGCAGCTGCATCCCCTGTCATAGCTTGTATATCACAACCGTGTAATAATGGTGTGCCCGTAGCGGTGGACATTTCACCTCCGCTCATTAATACAGACGCAAATATTTTAAAAGCTGTAGCTGACACCGCGGCAGCAGCGAAGGCTCTTGCCTCTGGTCGCGTTGCTAACCTCGAGTTATTTCCTTTTTTTGGTAACCCACTACAATGGTTACAGTTCAAACGTATTTATGACGTCACTAAATCTAACTTCTCTACTTTAGGTAATTTATCCAGACTTCAGAGCGTACTCAAAGGGCCCGCATATGAGGCCGTCGCGACGTTACTAATGGCAACAGATGACCCGGACGAGGTGGTGCGCGCACTTGAAGAAAACTTCGCGCGTCCAGAGTTTATCGTGTTCAGGGAAGTGTCTCATTTAAAAAATCTTCCACGTCTGGGCAATGATCTGAAAGAACTCTCGACACTCGCCAATAGGGTACGAAATTCTATAGCTACAATTAAACTGTTAAATCAGTCAGAGTATTTATACTCTCCTGAGTTATTCTATGCCGTACTAGGAAAATTAAATCCTACAATGAAAATTAGGTGGACGGATTTTGCCACACAAGATACTACTCGACGTCCTAAGCTTGAATTGTTGTCTGAATTTTTGAGGCGCGAACTAGACCAACACATTCGGTTTGGTCTGTCACCCGAGTCTAGTTCGTTCCAACAATTTAATACCGATAAACAATCATTTAGGCGAGAAAATATTAATACTGTCACGCATATTAAGGGCGAGAATACAAAAATACAAACGGTATGTTCGTTTTGTAAAAAAGATCATAACATTAAGTCGTGTTCTGAATTCAAAACTTTATCTGTAGATGAAAGGTGGCAATGGTTACGACAAGCAAAGGTTTGCTATCGTTGTCTAAGAACTAATTCACATCAATGGAAAACTTGTAAAGTAAAGCCATGCAATATAGACGGCTGTCATGTTCGTCATCATCCTTTACTTCATCAATATCCGTCTAGTTCACATGAGGCAAACGTCACACAAGTCACAGATAATAACGCTATAGATATAGAAAATAAACAATCAATTTCAAATAATTTAAAGTCGTCTGAAGGTAACGTTTTTACTCGTATATCCACGACTCATACAGGCATACAACATCCTTCTACAGGTTGCCGTCCTCACGTGTATTTAAAGGTGATACCTATCACTGTTTCGGGGCCTAAAGGTAGTTCTGATGTATTTGCACTACTTGACGATGGAAGCACCGCTACTTTAATCGATTCTAGTGTTGCGACGCGCATAGATGCGACAGGGCAACAACGCAAGATTACTGTAAACGGTATTGGCGGTCTTGAACGACATGTTACGGTATCATACGTTAATTTTCACATTAAGGGTAGACACACACAAGAGACATTTTTAGTAAAAAATGCTAAGTCTATGAATTCGTTATCCTTGCAACCTCAAACAATTCGTCGTCAAGATATCGAAACTTTTTCACACCTTAATGATTTAGTCGATGTGTTATCAAATGAGGATGCCACTCCAACCGTTTTAATCGGAGCTGAGGACTGGCATTTATCAATTAATCGTGATATTCGTGTTGGTAAGAAGAACGAACCCGTGGCCTGTTTAACATCACTAGGTTGGACGTTATATGGCGCTTCTTCAAGTAAAACAAAATTAGTAGAATTTGTAAATCACGGTATATTTATAGAGTCATCTAAGGATGATAATTTAGAGTCGTTAATCAAAGAACAGTATAAAATAGATTCTTTAGGGATTTCTAAGACGGAATCACAACTTAATATACAGGAACAACGTGCAGTTGATATTTTAGAAATCACTTCGAGGCGCTTACCCTCTGGTCGATTCGAGTTAGGCATGCCTTGGCGTCACGATATCCAGCACGTTCCTGGCAGTTATCCTCAAGCATTGTCGCGTTTTTTAAGCTTGGAAAGACGTATGTCCAAAGATGCTACATTCGCTAAGGCTTATTGTGATTTCATTACGAATATGATTACTAAAGGTTATGCGGAAGAATGTGCTTTTGAGTCTTATTATTCGAATCGCCGTGATGACAAACATTCTGATAGTATACGTTTTTATCTTCCACATTTTGGCATATATCATCCTCAGAAGCACAAACTTCGAGTTGTTCATGATGCAGCAGCTAAGAATGAGGGCATCAGTCTGAACTCTTTATTACTTCCTGGGCCTGATCTACTCCAATCGTTATTAAAAATATTGTTCTGTTTTCGCGAGGGTCATTTTGCTATGATGGCAGATATTAAGGAAATGTTTCCACAAGTTCGTATTAGAGAACAGGACAGAGACGCATTTAGGTTTCTTTGGAGACATGATAAATTACAACCTATAAAAGAGTTCAGGATGACATCCGTCATTTTTGGTGCATGCTGCAGTCCGTTCATCGCACAATTTATAAAAAAAAAGAATGCTCAAGACTATGAGAACCTGTATCCTAAAGCTACAAATGCCATATTGTGTCATCATTATATGGATGACTACATAGATTCATTGGACGATATCGACGAGGCAGCTCAGTTAGCGTCTGATATTATCACCGTTCACAAGGCTGCTTGTTTTGAGATGCGGGGATGGATTTCCAATGAGCCAACAGCACTAAAACTCGTTCCGGAAGACCTCCGAGCTGTTCAACCATTGGAAATTGATGTCTGTAACTCTGTCACTAATGTCCGAGCGTTAGGCATGTCATGGAATCCTGCAACTGACAATTTGGGTTTTCGTACTGGTATATCCGAAACCTACCCTAACTCTCTTACAAAACGCAAGGTCTTGTCACATATAATGCGTGTTTATGACCCCTTGGGTTTATTAGGGCCTATTGTCATAAAGGGTCGGATTTTATTTCAAAAAACATGGAGATCTAATGTAGATTGGGATACTGAACTTTCACAGACAGAGACATCAAGATGGAATGACTGGTTTAAGGAACTGTTGAGTATTTCTTCATTAACAATTCCTCGTTGGTATTCTAGCGTTAAAGATGCGAACCTTCGTACAGAGAGTTGCACATTTTCGCAGATGCAAGTGAGCTTGCATACGTATGCGTCGCTTATTGGCGTTTAATATACGCTGACGGCGACATTAAGCTCACTCTCATCTCGAGCAAAGCTCGCGTTTCTCCTTTAAAACCAGTTTCTATCCCACGACTGGAACTCCAGGCCGCCCTAATTGCTTCCCGTCTCGCAATCACCGTTAAGGACAGCCATCGCAAAAAGGCTGTTTGTACATTTTTTTGGACTGATTCGATGACTGTTCTCCAATGGTTACGAGGCGATGCACGGTGCTACAAACCCTTTGTCGCCCATCGCGTAGGCGAAATATTAGAAAATTCATCCGTCAATGAATGGCGATGGGTGCCAACGGATATGAATGTAGCCGATGACGCGACTAGGTTACGTCCTATTAATTTAGATAGTTCACATAGGTGGTTTTGTGGACCATCATTTTTACATAATTCTCCAGAAAACTGGCCAAAGGAGCCAGTTAATATCGCACCAGTTCTTGAGGAGCTAAAGTGTCAACCACAGGAATTGGTGGGATTCACTTCTTTTAATTCAGATTTGGCTTTTCCAGTTACAGCAAATTTTGATTTCTTCAGTGACTGGACTCGTTTATTACGTGCCACAGCTCGGGTTCATCAAGCTGTAGCTATTTTTAGAGAAATTTTGGCCAACATTCGAAATTCTAAATTAAATGGCGAAGTCTTTCGTTCTCGCCGGCGCTCAACGTCCACTATTCTGCTACCATTAGATGCCGATTTAATTAAAACCGCAGAAAGGCACATCTTGCAGCGCACGCAACTAGATAGTTTTGGAGAAGAATATAAATTGATTCTTAATTCTAAACCAATACTTCGGAATAGTCGCCTGAGTAAACTTTCACCAACCATTGGAGAAGACAAGCTTTTACATTTAGCTGGGAGAATTAAAGCCGTAGAGGATGTTGATCCAGACACCAAGTTTCCAATTTTGCTAGATGGTCGCCACCCAGTTGTACACTTGTTAGTACATTTTTACCATTGCCGTGCAGGTCATGCAAACCATGAGTTGGTTATAAACGAATTAAGACAAAAATTCTGGTTAGTTAGCCTTCGTAATACTGTGAGATCCGTAGCCAGACAGTGTCCGTTTTGTCGAATTCGCAGGGCCTTGCCAATGGATCCTGCCAGAGGAGACCTGCCGCAACAAAGATTAGCACATCATCAACGACCTTTTACATATACTGGAGTGGATTACTTCGGTCCAGTTACTATGACTATTGGACGACGTCACGAAAAACGCTATATAGCCTTATTTACATGCCTGTCTTCAAGAGCTATCCACTTGGAGGTGGTGCATAGTCTGTCCGCAGATTCTGCGATAATGAGTCTTAGACGTTTTATTGCCAGAAGAGGAACTCTAACCACCATCTTTTCTGACAACGGTACTGCATTTATTGGAGCCAACCGCATTCTTAAAGAATTTTACACATCTGATGTAAAAAAATTTGCGGCTACAAAAGGTATCACTTGGAGCTTTATTCCACCAGCAGCGCCAACTTTTGGAGGGTGTTGGGAGCGGCTTGTAAGATCTGTCAAGGTCGCATTAAAAGCCACTCTCAAAGAAAGGTCACCCAAAGAAGAAATACTTACGACACTTGTGGCAGAAGCTGAGGCAATTGTAAATTCACGCCCATTAACTCATGTTTCAAGCGATCCTGATGAACCAACCACCTTGACACCATTCTATTTCCTCATTGGTACGTCGTCAAACCAAATAACACCACCATTGGAGGATCGTGACCTAATTGGCCGTTCGGACTGGAGAAAGGCATTAAGGTTGGCTGACCATTTTTGGAATCGGTGGGTGCGGGAAGTCCTCCCCACAATGCAACTAAGAGTCCAAACAAAAGGAACGCAGGATTTGCAAGTCGGAGACGTAGTCTTTATAGTCGACGAGTCTCTACCACGAGGTACTTGGCCACGAGGAAGGATCGAAAGATTGTTTCCCGGCAGAGATGGAGTAACACGAGTAGTGGACGTTGCCACAGCAGGAGGTACGCTACGGCGCCCCCTTAAAAAACTAGTAAAGTTGACCACTTAAGGTTTGTCTGACCTTGGCCAGTTAAACTAGTTGGTGCAGTTCTGCACGAGGGGCAGGATGTAGCGAACTCTTTGCTACATTTTTTATATTCTTATTGTCATTCGAAATTTATATATTTTTTTGACATATTGTTTTTACATATTGTTAAAAATATATTTTGCTAAAGTCTGTCTCCTCATCTTTTCTGTAGTTTTCCATTCTAAAATCCTCTCATTGCATATTAAAAGTATTATCTCCGTTTCATCTATTTTCACTGTTTAAATTTTCTATTTCTAGGTTAGCGCTGCTTAAGTCCATTCTAAGTTTATAATTTTTTTCCTGTATCTCAGCCATTGTCAGCGAGTCATTAAATGATGTATTTGGTAAACTCACAGCCGTTGTTTCAAATAATGAAGATTCATTACTGGAAATATCATTTAATGAATTTTGTTTAAATTGTTTTCTAACGGTTACATTTTCATTTTCCATTCTTCAGTGTTTTTATTATTAGCACAATATAAAATATTCCCTACTGAAACTCAAGATAAATAGCAGAGAGGTAGTGTATATCAACGCAGAGAAAAAGTGTGCATTTATGATGCAAACAGTTTATTCTGTATATATAGTCACTTTTAATAAGTTATTGGTCTCATTAATCACCATACATTGTTCTTAGCCCTTTACCAAATTAGGACTGCGTAATTATCTTGTATAAATAATATTCATTCTTCCCTTAATATTCTGAATCCCAAGCATGTGTTATTATCAATAGAAATCACTTAAGATGTCGCTGAATATAACAAGTTGAATTTTGTTACGAGTATACAAAGTCCAAAGTCCAACTTTGAGTTTTTTAAACAAAATTTGTAGGTAGTCCGTTAACTTTATAAATTTAAAAATAACCACTATTCTACATGAAAAATATTTAAAATGTATATAGATTTGTGTTCGTCACTATTAAAAGAATGTACTCATATAAACAAAATTTACAAGAATTAGTTATTTCCTCACAGTTTCTGCACAAATATAAAACGTAAAATTTTCATTGAATTATCGAAATTAACTTTCAACCAACACTATCACGTGATACTTATACTATTATTTATCTATTTTTAATAAATTTAGTTCTAAATGTTTTCTTTATGAATTTAAAAAAATATTTTTCCTAGAGACAATGTGTAATGTACCGCGCCACCTAGCGGATCCTAACGGAACGCGCCACCTAGCGGAAACTAATGGTTATCTCTATGGAAGGCGTGGAGATAGTCTAAAAGGATTGTTGGCTAATGCAATTAGGTATAGTCACATATTAGTTACTATTTTGGTGATAACGCATGAATAGTAAAATTTGGCAAATAAAATAACATTATTATGTACAACGGTGTTGTTTACATTACTGTTTTACGAGTCGACGACCAATATCTACCTGAAACTTTTATTTTAATAATAGCCACTTTCATTTTTAAGTATCGATACAAGACTCGTCTTTAAAGCTGTCTTCACTTTGTAGTTCATGAAACCTTAAAATCAAGGTACCTATGCCAGATCTCGGCGAGAAGTCGACACCTGATGTTAGGTAAGTAGTAACCATCGCCTATAAGCAGACATGAACAGCATGACCATGACCACCGTGGACATGACAGATACTGCGACAGTCATGATTTAGTAGGGAATAATCTGTTAATAATAGCCCCACTAATAATAATACACCCCTATCAGGTCGACCTGCACGTGGTTCCCCTTTTAAACCATAGTGGTTTATTCTTATTTAATTTGTCACGATGGACTAACTGATCTGCTTTCGTCTTCACCTGTCATCTATCATTGGTGCCCCGATTATACCAATAGTGCAGGCGGGGTCATCATTCCATTATCATCCATTAAAATAGAAGATACCCATCATACCCAATTTGTCTATATACAATATATTTATGTCCATCGTCTTTCCTGTAAACTATAGATACACTATAGACAAGCATAAATATGGCTCTTTACTACATCTATACTTTATAGATACATACCTCCCTTTTAAACCGAAACTGCATTATATATTTTTACGTACTCAATTTATATTGTACACTTGGCATAATCTAGTATATGCTTAGGTACATTGTCTTTAAACAAAAGTATTTCTACCAGTTGTCTATTACCTGTAACTGTAGGTAGCGATGTGTCTGTGTAATGTGTCCAATGCTATTTGAGTGTTCGGCTTGTTGTTGAAATAATAATGTGAACAAATTAGCTAATGAGAGAATTTTATATTAATCGACTGTGTACTCGTACCTACTGTTGTCTAATACTCGTATTGGTTTTGTCTTATTTTCGAATGACTAACTTTGAAATAATAATTCCTGAGTTGCGGACCCATGGAATACCTAAAGTGTACACAATAGCTTTATATCTATTCTGTGTGTAGACCATCTTCTTATTATTCTGTCATCATGCCGCCTTATGACATTTTACCGTTGGGGGAGTTTGCTAGTATTTGCCACGCAAAAAAACTGCCATTTTTTAATGTATGAAAATGATGGAATGGTAATCCCGCTTGCGCTATCGGTATACATAGGCGGGGTACCAGTGAAAGGTGACAAATGAGGATGAAGGCTAGAAGGCAGGTCAGTTGGCCCATAATAACCGATTGAACAACAATTAACCACTATGGTCTCCAGGGGGAACCGCGTGGAAGTCGATCTGATGGTGTGTATTGCTAGCAATGGGGCTGTTAAATCTCATCACTAACAATTCCTTTCCTCCCACGGTTGGCAGTTGGGTTAGCAACCGCAGTTTTAGTTTTGGTGACGTTTTAAGAGGGACTTTGCTGCCCACCCTCGACCATAAATTTAGCCTTTTACCTCTTACAACGCCCACGGGGAAGGAAGCGTTTAACCTATTCTATGCCGTTTCATTCATTCTATGAACCACACGGCAAATAACTTTTATTGGAGGGGAAGGGATAGTTAGTGATGCAAACTACCAGTCCCATTGGTAGCAATATACTCTATATTGCTCAGGTCGACTACAACCTGGTCTCTCTTGGAAACCATCGTGCTGAATTACTGATATATTCATTACGATGGGCTAACTGACCCACCTCTTCATGTCACCTATTATCTATCACTGGTGCTCTACCAGTGTATTTGTACCGTCAGTGCAGGCGAGGTTACCATTTGATTGTCATCCATTAGAAAAAAATACTTTAATTACTTATTAGTTATTGTTAGGTACTTATGTCACACCAAGATTTAGGTAGTTGTTTCGTGAAGTAGATAATCATTTTAGTTATAAAAAAAGGTAAAAAAGAATTCGTAATTTGTTTAATATCAATAAATACTCTATCTTTTTATTGATATATTTTATTGATGATTATTTTCTCAAACTTGTAGTTATTTGCGCATAGGTATAAAACTACGCCCATATTCTGCGGTGGGCGTTAGACAATTCTTGATTGGCCCGACGCACGCGGCCGCCCTTGAATATGCCATTATTTCTCTCTCTCTCTCTCTCTCTAAAATTTTATTTTATATTTAATCATAAGCCATTTGTACAGTGTGCTCTTAAATTTTCTCAATGTCTTTATATTTATTATATTTTTTGGGTTATTATTATAAATTCGTGTACACATATTATAACAATGTTTTTGATAAATCGTAGTCCTAGGAATTCGATTTAATACCAGCCTATTTGGATTTCTTCTATTTCGCGGATAATGCTCTGTGGCAGTAATAAAGCTGTTTGAATTTTTCTTAACAAATACAGATGCTTCATAAATATACATGCAACCTTGTGGAAGGGATTCTAAAAATTAAAATATATTCCTGGCGTCTCGGATGTCATACAATAAAACACATTTTTTAAAAATTTTTTCTTAATATTTATTTGTACTCTAATGTTTATATTACAACACTGTTTTCTCTGAGGATATTTAGATTATTATTTGATACATGTACATAAATATAACAATCTTGAATAATACTATAATAATAATACAATTGTCAAGATCTGGCATACGTACAAAATATAAAATAATAAAAATTCATACATAGATAGACTTGCCTAATTACAGTAAAGGCACTATCGTAATATATACATTCATGTACATACAAATGAAAAAATACACATTTTATATACAATACACATCACTGGCGAACCGTCACAACTCATTCCCGGTCTTGAGAGCACTTTCAAAATATTCAATTTTAAATAAAGAAGCCTTTCCTGGAGCGGTTACAAGTCTGGGACCGGCATATTTGTTCTGATCTCGTCTTCGATGTGTGGGTGTTCGTCAATGATAGATTCAATTATATCTATCAGTTGAATCGGACTTAAACCTGACAGTTTAACATCTACAGGTGCATCATATTCCATTGTTTTCTCAAGCCTTGGTCTTTTATTTGACGGTGTTGAGTCAATTTGCCAATTTGTGCTAATATCTTGCGATTCACTAGTATCACTGAAGTCTGTCCCCTCTGATGTCCAGTCTGAATCAATAGATTCAGAGCGCACGCGTTTTCGTGGGCTAGATACTGAAGTGGCCGTTGAAGTGGGCGGAGAAAAGCAGACTGAGTTTGTTGACGGCGGTGGAAGAGGTGAGGTCCACCCAAATATTTCAACGTCGTCGACAGTCGTGGAATTTCTTGTTAATTCATTTTCCGGCGACCTCGAGATATGAAGACATTCACGACCTGAATTCAAAGAATGTTAATTATACAACAATTGCCATATAATACAACAATAGGCATTAACAATAAAATGAGAAACGATTAATTATACTGGAAAATCTAACGCAAATATAAACAATGAATTTATTCTTGATAATATTCGTGTGGGACCAACACAGCAGTAAACCTTTTCAATTAAAAAAGAATAAAACACATTTAAAATAATAAATAGAACGGTGTTTTAACTAGCATAGGTTTTGAGATTTTATAAAAAGAAACTTCCAAAAACAACAACACTTACAACTTAAAAAGTCTAGGAGGCCCAAAGTTTATAATTTGTTATATGAATCAGGTATGGCAAGAGGCAAAATTTATTTCTTTTGTTCATCATAAATATGCTCACCTCTCTGCCGGTTAACTGTTTCATTGCGGGGCAAGTAGGCCCAGCTCCGACGGATGGGTGTCGAAGTTGGCCAGCGATCCCTTGCATTCATGAGCGGGACTAAGACCTCAGACTGGAGGCGATACAGGCGTGCGGAGATCTCGTCCAGGGTTGCGCGAACGCGGCGCTTGCTCTCTGGTGTTATCGCTCTCTCCATTGCTCTTCACAACAAAATAAGGAGTCAATTAATAAAAATAAAGTTGAGAAAGTTTTCGAATGTGTACAAGAGCAAGCGATTGAATGCCATCTGTTTTAAACTATTAATAAAAGGTCACATACACATACAATAACTCAGACGATACTTTAAAAGTTGCAATAATTCTAAAAAATATAATTAATTCTAAGAGTATATTTACCTTAAGAAATCTCAGCCGTTAACTATCGTCACCGCGTTAATGATTTTCCCAAACGGGGGAAGAGAAAAAAATTATTGTCAAATAGAAATTAATACGCACATTCAAACACAGTCACTGCTCACAAATATTGTTATTATTATTGCGATATCTGTAGATACTATTTAAAATAATAAACGAACGAAACGAACTCCGCTAGTTACTACTTCCGAATGACTTTACCGTCACAGGTACAGTCCCTTTTATACTCGTACCTTGAAATATCGAAAAATAGACAATTAGTGGAAGGTGAATGAGTACATGGAGCCATTAGGACAATGACAATAATGGGCGTGTTTAGTAAAGGGCGGACTGGAGGGATTCATAGCTCATTAGCTAATTCAACTAATGACTATAATTGCATTCAAATGGTGATACGTAAGTTATAAAAATAAATATATCTCTATACTCTGGAGTTGTACAGTAATTACATGATAATGAGACAACCGAAACAACATTACAAAATAATTAGCTACTTAATTTTTATTTTAGACCCGGCATATTTAAATAATAAATAATCTTATACTAAATGTAATTATCTTATCCAGTGTAATTATCTTATTTGCCTTTTTATTAAAACTGCTAAAATATACTTGTGTTAATTCATTGTATACTCGTATCTACTGTACTGTTGAATGACAATAGGCACACGTAATATTTTTATCTTATTTTCAAATAACCAATTTCGAACTAACCATTGCTGGGTTATTTCCTGAGTTGTGGTCCTACGGAATAAAGTGCAACTAACTAGCTTTAATCTACTTACAAATCAGTTAATAACGTAGGATGACGAAGAAAAAACAAATGTGTCTTCCTTTACACTAAGGAGATAAAGCGCAGCTTTGCACTATACGATACGCAAAGACGTTGGAGAAAACAATCGCCAATGACGTAAGTCGATGAAAGGAGCAGCCGATTTCTATACAAGAGACATTGTATAGAGTGTCTATTGTATGTATATTGTGGGTGTAATAAACAGCGGTAGAAAATCTATCGTGTCATCCATTACACCCCTTATACAACGTTATGTATTGTAGCTATTTAAAACAGAAATTACCTTTGTCTACAGGTACGGCTGGACCTTAAGAATGTTCTCAGAATTTTTATTAGCCGTTGTTATTATAATTACACAAACATTGAGTACGTTTCTTGAAAGTTAGTATTGTCAAATAAATTCGTTTTCACAGCTATGTATTAATGTATTAATAGCGGCTACCGTTAGTGCAGGCGGGGTTACCATTTCATTGTCATCCATTAGAAAAAAATACTTTTCTTACTTATTAGTTATTGTTAGGTACTTATGTCACACCAAGATTTAGGCAGTTGTTTCGTGAAGTAGACAAACATTTTAGTTATAAAAAAAGGTAAAAAAGAATTCGTAATTTGTTTAATATCAATAAATAATCTATCTTTTTATTGATATATTTTATTGATGATTATTTTCTCAAACTTGTAGTTATTTGCGCATAGGTATACAGCTACGCCCATATTCTGCGGTGGGCGTTAGACAATTCTTGATTGGCCCGGCCCACGCCGCCGCCCCTTGGATATGCCATTATTTCTCTCTCTCTCTAAAATTTTATTTTATATTTAATCATAAGCTATTTGTACAGTGTGCTCTTAAATTTTCTCAATGTCTTTATATTTATTATATTTTTTGGGTTATTATTATAAATTCGTGTACACATATTATAACAATGTTTTTGATAAATCGTAGTCCTAGGAATTCGATTTAATACCAGCCTATTTGGATTTCTTCTATTTCGCGGATAATGCTCTGTGGCAGTAATAAAACTGTTTGAATTTTTCTTAACAAATACAGATGCTTCATAAATATACATGCAACCTTGTGGAAGACTGTTATATACCTATTTTAAACAGTGGTCGGCAAGACTTCCAATATTTTAATTCTCTATTAAAACTCATTTTAAATAAGGAATATTAGAAATAATTTATTTTTTCTAAAATTGACAGATAATACAGACACTGCCACATTTAGATATGTAATAAACACTTCCTAAAAAAGCTTTTTAGTGAGGGATTCTAAAAATTAAAAATATATTCCTGGCATCTCGGATGTTATACAATAAAACACATTTTTTAAATATTTTTTTCTTTAATATTTATTTGTACTCTAATGTTTATATTACAACACTGTTTTCTCTGAGGATATTTAGATTATTATTTGATACATGTACATAAATATAACAGTCTTGAATAATACTATAATAATAATACAATTGTCAAGATCTGGCATACATACAAAATATAAAATAATAAAAATACATACATAGATAGACTTGCCTAATTACAGTAAAGGCACTATCGTAATATATACATTCATGTACATACAAATGAAAAAATACACATTTTATATACAATACACATCACTGGCGAACCGTCACAACCCATTCCCGTTCTTGAGAACACTTTCAAAATATTCAATTTTAAATAAAGAAGCCTTTCCTGGAGCGATTACAAGTCTGGGACCGGCATATTTGTTCTGATCTCGTCTTCGATGTGTGGGTGTTCGTCAATGATAGATTCAATTATATCTGTCAGTTGATTCAGACTTAAACCTGACAGTTTAACATCTACAGGTGCATCATATTCCATTGTTTTCTCAAGCCTTGGTCTTTTATTTGGCGGTGTTGAGTCAATTTGCCAATTTGTGCTAATATCTTGCGATTCACTAGTGTCACTGAAGTCTGTCCCCTCTGATGTCCAGTCTGAATCAATAGATTCAGAGCGCACGCGTTTTCGTGGGCTAGATTCTGAAGTGGCCGTTGAAGTGGGCGGAGAAAAGCAGACTGAGTTTGTTGACGGCGGTGGAAGAGGTGAGGTCCACCCAAATATTTCAACGTCGTCGACAGTCGTGGAATTTCTTGTTAATTCATTTTCCAACGACCTCGAGATATGAAGACATTCACGACCTGAATTCAAAGAATGTTAATTATACAACAATTGCCATATAATACAACAATAGGCAATAACAATAAAATGAGAAACGATTAATTATACTGGAAAATCTAACGCAAATATAAACAATGAATTTATTCTTGATAATATTCGTGTGGGACTAACACAGCAGTAAACCTTTTCAATTAAAAAAGAATAAAACACATTTAAAATAATAAATAGAACGGTGTTTTAACTAGCATAGGTTTTGAGATTTTATAAAAAGAAACTTCCAAAAACAACAACACTTACAACTTAAAAAGTCTAGGAGGCCCAAAGTTTATAATTTGTTATATGAATCAGGTATGGCAAGAGGCAAAATTTATTTCTTTTGTTCATCATAAATATGCTCACCTCTCTGCCGGTTAACTGTTTCATTGCGGGGCAAGTAGGCCCAGCTCCGACGGATGGGTGTCGAAGTTGGCCAGCGATCCCTTGCATTCATGAGCGGCACTAAGACCTCAGACTGGAGGCGATACAGGCGTGCGGAGATCTCGTCCAGGGTTGCGCGAACGCGGCGCTTGCTCTCTGGTGTTATCGCTCTCTCCATTGCTCTTCACAACAAAATAAGGAGTCAATTAATAAAAATAAAGTTGAGAAAGTTTTCGAATGTGTACAAGAGCAAGCGATTGAATGCCATCTGTTTTAAACTATTAATAAAAGGTCACATACACATACAACAACTCAGACGATACTTTAAAAGTTGCAATAATTCTAAAAAATATAATTAATTCTAAGAGTATATTTACCTTAAGAAATCTCAGCCGTTAACTATCGTCACCGCGTTAATGATTTTCCCAAACGGGGGAAGAGAAAAAAATTATTGTCAAATAGAAATTAATACGCGCATTCAAACACAGTCACTGCTCACAAATATTGTTATTATTATTGCGATATCTGTAGATACTATTTAAAATAATAAACGAACATTAGAAACCAAACGTACACTCCTCGCTAGTTACTACTTCCGAATGACTTTACTGTCACAGGTACAGACCCTTTTATACTCGTACCTAGAAATATCGAAAAATAATAATAATAAACTCTTTATTGCGCACAGTAGAGATGTATACAAGGAGTATTTATACAGAATGTGCATATACAATAGGCGGCCTTATCGCTAAAAGCAATCTCTTACAGACAACCTGGCATAAAGAATGGATAAGTACAGAGAGAAAGGTAGATGGCGCAAGTCAGATACAGTAAATGCATAAAAGGAATAAGACAAAATGCAAAATATTCTAAATATAAAATAAGATTGCAATACATAAACATACATATATAATATAAATAATAATACATAAACATAAATATACTAAATAGATCAAGATAAATCACACATAGTAAACGTCAAAGCAAAAGAGATAGGTAATGAGATTTTACCTGCCTCTTGAACGAGGCAATAGATTGCGCTGATCTAATAGAAAGAGGTAAGGAGTTCCAGAGGCGGATAGCTTGGATAATGAAAGAATAGGAATAGAATTTAGAAGAATGAATAGGAGTTACGAAACGAAGGGATCTCGCGCTGCGCAATGTACGACCCTGAGAATCGATATGAAACTCAAAGCACATTTTGAGGTAATCGGGGGTTGAAGGATGGAAAAGAATAGTGTAAAGAAGAGATTATTAAAAAAAAAACAATAAAGAGTATCTATCTATGTAGGGGGAAAGCAGTTGTAATAGGGTCCGACAGCCCCATTACTAGCAATATTCTATCAGGTCGACCTCCACGTGGGTTCCCTGGAAAATATCATGGCTAAGTTTTGTTCGATTCGTCACGACGGGCTCTCTATTATTAATCTTCCCATTATTAACAATTCCTTCCCCACGGGAAAGGGATTGATGTCTAATGAATTTATAGTCCCACATTAATTAACATAAGCATTTATATTAATACACATTAAAGCATTATTTTGTAATAATGACTGTTGCACGTCAGTAATGACAAAATGTGTGAAACCATTGTAATATTACCATACGACCTTATTGTATCACATTTTAGCAATAAAATTCAATGAATCATTCATTCGTACTATTAGTAGGTATGTTGGTGATAACGCACTACTATAACAATAATATTATTTGTACAATGGTGTTGTTTACATTATTTCTTTTTATGCAAATTATTATATATATAAAATAAGCTGCGACCAATATCTGCATCAGTTTTTGTCTACTATTATTTTTACTTTGTGGTTCCACGAATTTGAAAATGAATGCACCTCCGCCTGGTGTTGGTGAGGGATGGGCAGCCATTCAATGGTAGTTGATAACCGTCGCCAAGAAGTAGACATGAAGAGCATGGTTGTTCTTTGTATTTGTTGAAAATTATGGTGTTATGTCACAAGCATAAATGTGCCTCCATACCATATAATTTCACTGACATAAAACCGAAACAGCAACACCTACTGTTTACCTATTACTTAATATTCTATCTAATAATTTATTATTTAATTATTTAAGAGCCTGCATAAATTTTGGGTGATCTGCATGAGGATAAAATTGTTACTGCATTTCTACCACCAAAACGAAAGTACCTTCGAATCTGTTATCTGACAATCCGAAGGCAATTTCTTTCCTAGTGGATGCCGCACAGTAATGAAAAATGTAGTTTGGAGAGGAATCAAAATTAAAAGCTTCAAAAATGATCAGTTATGGGCAGTTACTATATTTTTAAGGTTCTGTACCAGACAGGTATCATGGAATCTTTATACCTATTATTCATTATCATCAAATTAGCCGTTATTTGTCCACTGTACAACATAGGCCTCCCATAGACTGCTATAAAAAATGGGGCCGCTCCTTATTACATTTTACCGTTTGGGGGATTTTGCCAGTATTTGCCACGGTAGGCAGTTTTTTTTAATGGGTGACGATGGAATGGTAACTCTACCTGCGCTTTTATTACTTACTAGCGGCCCGTCCCGGCTTCGCACAGATGGACATTTTTAAAACATTTTACATTTTTATCTGTACCTACCTAGCTACCTGTTTCATAGATGTGCCTGCCCCCACCTGCCCCTCTACCGCACCGCTAAAATAGGTATGAATAACATGTACAACGTGACAGCGTTATTTTTTCTATTTCTATGAATCACTAAGATCGCAATATCTATTGAATGGAATAGCCGACTTGAACAATTCAAAAAGTAATCTACATAAATTGTAACAGTTTTGAAAACAATATGATTTATTTAAATAAGGATTTAAACAAAAGCACTTATGAATAACATGGTGTAATTTTGGTCGGTATTTCTATCAACTTTTAAAATCTAAAAAGTGGTTGTTGTGACATAATGATAATAGTTAAACATATAGTATCGCGAAGTTTTTTGTAGTTATTGATGTTTTCTTCAATATTGTAAAACATACTTTTGTTCTATCACCAATAGTTTCCGCAGCGCATGTGACGATATATATTTTATAGCATTTTTTACACCTTGAGTTAGGTTACTAAAGTTTTAGTAAGGATCCCTAATCTTTTCTAGCAATAAATATAGCCTATGTTACTCAGGGTGAATGTAGCTTTCTAAAGAATTTTTGAAATCGGTGAAGAAGTTTTTGAGTTTATTTATTACAAATATACACACAAAAATACAACTCTTTCCTCTTTATTATATTAGTGTAGATGTAGATTAATTATTATTAGGTACTTATGTCACACCAATGTTTAGGCAGTTGTTTCGTAAAGTGGACAAACATTTTAGTTATAAAAATAAAATAAGTTAAAAAAGAATTTGTAGGTTGTTTAAGATCAATACTGTATCCTTCTCCTATCATTAGTATATTTTATTGATGATTATTTTCTCAAACTTGTAGTTATTTGCGCATAGTATAAAGCTACGCCCATATTCTACGGTTGGCGTTAGACAATTCTTTATTGACCCGGCCCACGCGGCCGCCATCTTGTATTTGCCATTATTTCTCTTTCTCTCTCTAAAATGTTATTTTATACTTTATCCTCTCGATAAGTTTACTTATATAGAGCAACAAAATATGCATTTCAGTGGTATATGAACTGCATTAATAGATAGGTATAAGATGGTATTTATTTATAGGTGTTTTAATTATGTATTTATTAATAATGTGTCTTATTTTTTCGAAAAGCGCAGTTTTAGAATTTATTTGATCCTAGTGATCCGGCATGGTTTCGATGGATGAATAAAATTTTCGAAAATAATATATAGCTCACATATTCACTGATTTTTCAGAGAGAAAGAGAGAGAAAGTGATATAGACTTTTTCACTTAGTTCGCTAATAACTCTAACATCTAGAAACCATAACTATCCATCTTTTTCCAATTCGGTAGTGAACTGTATCCACCACCAGTACCACTACACCAGTGAGGGATGATAAGTGAGGATGAAAAAGCATGTCAGTTAGCCAATCGTGGCAAATTCCACTAAAATTAATCACTATAGTTTCCGGGGGGAATCATGTGGAGGTCAGCAGTGGACAGTTTAAGACTGATATAATGATGACGCACCTAAGCATTAAGTATAAGATTGTTTATTACTTGATTATGACAAGTGTAAAATATAAATTGAGTAGGTAAAAATATGTAATGCAGTTTCGGTTAAAAAAGTCGACAAGCATAAATATGTCTCTACCTACAAAGAACAGATGTAGTGTAGAGGCATATTTATACTTGTCTATATACACTATAGTTTGCAGACAAGGGGCTGGACATAACATATATATGTACCTACATAGACAAATTGGGTACTATGGGTGTCCTCTATTTTATGGATGATTATGGAATGTGATCCCGCCTGCACAATCGGTATATGTTGGCGGGGCACCAGTGATAGGTTGAGATAGTTGTTTTGAGATAGATATTGATCGTCAACTCGTAAATAACACCGTTGTACGTAATAATATTATTTTATCCCTTTGCCCATTTTACTATTCATGCGTTAACACCAAGATAGTAAGTAATATGTCTCTATACCTAATTGCATTAGCCAACAGTCGTTTTAGACTATCTCCACGCCTTTTAGAGAGATAACTATGGGTTTCGTTAACACAATGGCTTAATATTTATCTTTCAATATTTCTAAAAGGGCAGCCGCTATTATACATTGAAATAGCTGTGAAAACGAATTTATTTGACAATACTAACTTTCAAGAAACGTACTCAATGTTTGTGTAATAATAATAAAAACAGCTAATAAAAATTGTAAGTGTATTCTTAAGATCCAGCCGTACCTGTAGGCAAAGGTATTTTTTGTTATAAATAGCTACAATACATAATATTGTATAAGGGGTGTAAAGGACGACACAATAGATTTTTTACCGCTGTTTATTACACTCACAATATACATACAATAGACACCGTATTGTCTATACAATGTCTCTTGTATAGAAATCGGCTGCTCCTTTCATCAACTTACGTCATTGGCGATTGTTTTCTCGTTAGGTTAGGTAGGTCTCGCTAGGTTTGTTCTGATTGTCGGGATATTAAACGTAACGATATGTTGTAATACATCTATTTGAGTATTAAATTATACATAAATATAGTTGAATTTGTTGATATGTGTAGAATTGAAAAAAATATATTTTTAATATAAGCTTACCCGGTGCCCTGTGTAGATTGATGCCACACGTACCCATTCTATTCCAGATTTATGGCAGTAACAGCGAACGAATTGCACATAAATCCATAATCATATGTATTTGCATGTATAGCTAATTTTGTTAGAAAACAGTTTTGCAATTTATTTATTCCTAATAATTCGGCTCGACTTCGGCCGGGTAAATAGAATTTTTGAAAATAATACAGGTACCTAACAATATTATCCTCATGCAGATCACTTAAAAATTGAGCAGGCTCTTAAGTAATAAAATAATAAACTATTAGATAGAATATTATACTTTATTGCGCTATAACATAATTATATTTTATATGTTACCAATATTTACATTTATCACATCATCAAATATATCTACAAATTATAAATAAATATCTATATATAATGTCTTATTGACTGTTCGCATCGTACTATATCACTTTAAACCACTAATAAACTTAATCACAGTCTTCGATCCATCGCAATTCAATTGTTTCTTGTTAAAACTAGCAATGTGACCGCTGGATCCCATCAATAACATCTCTTTGCTCTTCCTATTTATTTCACTGGTAAACTTTAATCTGAATCTTCGGGTACATCAAAATTCAATCGTCTCCTATTAAAAACGGCAATGTATCGCCTCAATATATTCCTCGGCGATGTATTAATTTCCTCGCGTGATCTCTCGACGATTCGCAAAGAAATGTCATACGCTGACTCTATTATGTCGTCTCCGGTCACAATTACCTCATTTGCCGACTGGTCCGTCTTTCGATCTGGAAGTAAAATGTAACATTAACACATGTAATTAATTAATTTTATTGAAAATGTATAAATACTATGACCAAACTTTCTCGTATCAAGTACCAATCTAAAAAGTATCTATAAATACCTTTTAGATTGGTACCTACTAAGAAACTGAAAGAGACAACAAACTTTAAACGTTCGAAAATCTTATATAATATTAATGGGTCGCTCTATCTGCTAAATTTTAATATATTATATATAGATTTGTTGTAGCTGTTTGAAGTTGAAATGTAAAAACATATATAAAATGTGATAAATAAAATATACCTATAAATAGTACATCGAAAACATAAAATTTACCTTTGTCCACAGACATTGCGACCTCCTGGGTTCTCTGACACTCACAATTTGTATTTGCCATTATTATTATTATTATATATTATTTAAATGAACAAACGAACACTGAGTACGCTCCTCGTAAGTTACTACTTTCGAATGATTGTGTTTTCACAACTACAGTCCTATTTAAACATTGAAATGTTGAAAAATAGGCAAGTAATTAGTGAATCATAAATACATGGAACCATTATGATAATGAAAACAATAGTTGTTTCTATAAAGTGGTGGATTTTGTCTAAAGTAATTTATGGATAATGCAATTATAATAGCTGAACAGCTACTAATGTATTTTTCAATTAATTTGATTTAGCAAAAAAAACTACCTCTTCAGCAAATTTTAAGTGTGTTAATCGACAGTCCAATGGGTATGACATATTTATTGCAAAATTTTCCTAGTTGGTTTCCAAATATAATTTCTAGTGTCACTAAGAAAAGTTTTAGAAAGAGAGAAAAAGTGGATCACCTTTTCGTAAAGAGGATTATGTCTTGAATTTTATAACGCAATACATTGCCGATCATCTATCCTAATAGAAACCATGGCACTTTGCAATTTATCTCAATTTAATCATTTATTAAACGCTAATGGCAGGTTGCTAGATTTTGTGCTTTTTAAGAATAATAATCTTATATTAATGTATATAGCACCGATCCTTTAAGTAAATTAGATAGACATAATCCTGCTTTTAATGTGAATATTGAATCTATTACCCAACTATTAACTGTGAAATATAACCCTGGGTCTTTTAAAACCAACTATTGGAAATGTAACTACAATCAAATTAAACTCGCTTTGAAATCAGAGCTTGATAGGAATGCTATTCTTTCTGGTTTAGATAAGAGAGATAATTAATATATATACTCCTAAGTGTAAGTCGAAGTCAAAAAACTATCTTGAACGGTTCAGTCTGCCTTTGATCAATTGTCTTAACGAGAAACCGAAATACCATCGTCAATTTAAAAAGTAAAAGAACCCCAGAGATTACGATACATTTGTTCTACTTAATAATAATAATAATAAACTCTTTATTGCGCACAGTAGAGATGTATACAAGAGAGAATGAGATATACAAAAGAGAGCAATCTCTTACAGACAACCTGGCTACTTAGTGTAGAAGCAAGAAAATAATTGAAGAATGATACTAGTCTTGTATTCTGTTTATAGAAGATAGTTTAAAAGATAATAATAAGATGTTTTAGAAGTATGTGAACTGTAAAAAGCCGAGTAATTACATTCCACAATTGATGACACACAAATTTAATGTTGCATCTGACGCGCAGGTAATTTGTAAACTGTTTTCAGAGTACCTACTTTAAATCGGTATATAAAAAGCCATTTGATAGTAGCAACAACATTCAAAATGTCGTAAGTCTGTCAACTATTAGCGTGATACATGTTAACTGCGAAAATTTATTAAAAGCTATCATGAAGCTTCATTCAAATAAGGGTGCTGGTCCTGACGATGTGCCTGCTAGGTTTATAAAGACATGCGCAGATGAATGAAATGTTCTATTGCAAATATAATTTAATAAGCTGCTTAGCTTTTTTTATTGAAAAGCCTTTGATAAGATCACCTATTCGTTACTTATTAAAAAATTGTTTATATATGGCATTCATGGTAATTTATTGTGATAGATTTAGTCAGATGGTCGTTATTAGGGGTTTTATTTCTTCTCCTAATTCTTCTCTTCTTTATACTACTCATAATTAAGCAATTTAAAAATCCTCACCGTCTGTGTGTTCTATATTCTGCATTGGTTCGCCTTATTAATTTCGCTTGTCCGTTACCGTTATGTGTGTGACTACCATCACTCGAAGATTGACTACCAGTATTACTTCTAGAATTTTCAGCCTTCCATATTCCACAGCCTTCCATCGTCGACTGTCATTTCGGTACCCACTGATCTATTTAAAGTCGGTGTCTTTTCAACCGACTTCAAAAAGACGGAGGTTCTTAATTCGGTTGCATTTTGTTTGTTTATTACTTCTTAACTTCGTCAATTGCAAACCGATCAGTCCAGCAAAAGCTGAGTTTGTATCTATTGCCAGGCGCATACGAATACTGCACAATATATTGATTAATGAATATATGTACATTATAATTTCTGTGAAGAATGGCAATAAATTTAATTCTTATTCTTAAATTCTTTTTTTTTTTATAGAAAGGATATACTTACTTTAATATATAAGTATATACTTTCTATTGTACTAATGTATAATAAAAATTATAACAAGAATGGTTTAGGATTATAGTTTAAATATATCAAATCATTTCGTATTGTTACAATTGAATTGTATCTTTTTTTATTGCGAAAGACAATTATAAATTATTCATGCTAAAAACGCGCGAGAGTAACATGCCCCCTGGATGTACATAGTAGCCTAATCAAACAACTACCTATTTACTTGTAATCGACCTCAAACAGACCAGTTGATAACACATGTACCTAATCAGATCCTGACTGGTAACGATGGGGCCGCATCAGGAGTACCTACTCTCTTTTAAATTAAATAAGTAGTTTCATTAATTGCCTGCCTGCTTTCCATCCACACCTATTATCTTTTCGGAGAGAGTGGATCCCCTAGCTATAACCACTTTTGTAGTTTTTAAATAATTCTCCTTTTTCCCTTTCCCCTAACTGTACATGCTGAGCTCTGTTTATAAATATTTTAAATTAGACGTATATATTTATAATTAGTACTTTGTGATTTCAGCCTTGTCATGTATCAAACAGTCAAAAACCTTATTATAGTCGATAAATACGATGTAATGTGTAAGCTAGCACTCTGTATAGAGTATTATACAGAAGTTTACGATTGGTCTCTAGATTGCTCTCTAGTCGTGTCCCTTCAGTAAGATCTTCGCAAATATATCGTATATATTGTCAATGTATCTATTAGTAACAAAATAGGAAATATTGAATTGTTAACTGAATGTCTTAATAGCCATATATTTTGTACAAGTGAAACCTGATTGTTGGAATTCAAATTCATTTTTTTATATAACTTTAATTTTATTATTTATTGGGAATTTTATTACAATTTTTTTGTGACATTATACAGTATTAAATTATAAGAGCTCGGATCAAAATATTATTGAACTGGTTGAAAATTAAATTTTAAGAAAAAGTATTATTGTACATTTGAATATTATATACCTACACATGGTGTTAAGAGACATTTAAAATGGAATGACGATTTAGAAGTGTATTTGAATAAAGATACTTTAAATTTAAAAATTTGAAAAAAAAAATCGAACATCACAGTAATAGGACGGCAATGTTCAATATCATAATAGTCTATTTTTTGTACAACACAATTATACTATAGGAACCTATACGTACTGATCATCACTGATTGATTGGAAGATGTTTATTATTCAATGATGTTTAATCTGCTACACAAATTAGAATGAAATTTGGTATACGGGTCGGTAACCCCCTTATGCATAAAAACATCAAACCTATTTTAGCTATTCAACTACTTTATCTCTTTCTTTAAATTAAACAACAAAACACTGTATCAGTTAAAGTATGTTTATAGAATATTTCAGTTTTTATGAATTAGAGGCGTAACCTATACAATACCTAGTATACTATCATATTATCTGTGACAATGCTTCATATAATGCTTTAGTCAGTGAAGCCGCAGGAATACAGCTATTATTAGTATATCCTAATGCTACTATAATAAATGCAAATTTCTTACTCATTCATGCCAAAACAATCGAACGGAATGTAATTATATGTAATTATAGTATTATGGGAAATAATGTTTAAATTCTTCCATTAAAAACTAATTAAGCGCAATGTAACGTTGTCAGATAATTTTCTAATTAATACTTACGCCTTACACCAAAGCTGATATATACCTATCCGTATGAGTAAGAATCGATTGGTAAATTTATGTAATAAATCTTTTTTCGTTGTCTTTACAATTGTCTTGATAAGGTTTAGTAAAGTATATGAAATGAGTGTATGAATAATTGTATGGAAAAATTAAAAATATTGCGTTAAATAAAGACGTAATTAAATAAATAAGTAAATAAACAAGTTATTAAATAAGGTCATAAATAAGTAAACAAATAAATAAATAAGGTAAAATAATAAATAAGTAGGTAAAATAAAAAAAACATTTGTTAAATATATTTTCTTTAATGTTTAATTCTACCCTTATGTTTCTATTACAATACTGTGTTCTCTTTGCGATGAGAGACCTTTAAATTATTATTTGACATATTGTTGACATAAAAACACAAATCTTAAATATTACAATTGTCGAGATCTAGCTAGCCAAAAATATTTTCATAGGTGACTTCCTAATTATAGTTCATTTAAATTTTCTTTTAGTATTTTATTTTATATCAGTCTTGTCTAATTATAATAGTAACTCTCGAAATATATACACTCATGTACTTACATACATTTGTAGAGTTTACAAAAATCATTACTCTTACATACAAAATAATACTTTTGGCATTTTTCACAACTACATTGTAATAAAACTAATACAAGTATTACATCAAATGCATAGTAATACAAGGCCTTTATTCCTACTATCTATTACTAATACAAAAAATGAAGAGATATAAATTACAAAAAAATCATCATATTTGATACAAATTAATACATACAAATAAAAAATAAAAAAATTACAAATACTAATAGACAAATATAAAAGGCAATTCCTTAAACATTAGGTACAATAGTAATCACAAATACGAGAGTTCTTCTTCAATTTTCTCTATACATGATTCGATGTCTTCACAATCAACAATCATGCGTTGTAGCTCATATTGAGTATCAATCAATAGATCCCTATCAAAATATCCTTTTTCGAGAGCCGTCATGCAAAAAGCAGACAGCCTTTCGAAGCACAGCGCTCTGTAGGGAATATGTATGTGACGATCACATATAGATATAGCTCTAACATATTTCCAGGCTAACAACACATATTCAATAACAGACTTCCATTGTTGAGAATCCAACAGGACTTTCCCCTGTTCCACTAAATACTTGTTGAAAGCTTCTAAGTGGCTACGTGCGTGAAAGTAAGCCAGCGAACCGTATTCAAAATTCATTCCCGGTGTTGACAACAATTTCACAATATTCCATCTTAAATGGAAAAACCTTTCCTCGAGCGGCAACAAGTCTGGGGCCGGCATGTTTGTTCTGACCTCGTCCTCGATGTCTGGATGTTTGTCCATGACAGATTTAATTATATCAATCAGTTGATTCGGCCTCAAATCTTTCAGGGCAACATCTAAAGGTCCATTATATTTTATTGCTTTCTCCAGTCTTGGTTTCTTATTTGGCGGTGTTGAGTCAATTTGCCAATTTGTGCTGATATCTTGCGATTCACTAGTATCACTGAAGTCTGTCCCCTCTGATGTCCAGTCTGAATCAATAGATTCAGAGCGCACGCGTTTCCGTGGGCTAGATTCTGAAGTGGCTGTTGAAGTGGGCGGAGAAAAGCAGACCGAGTTTGTTGACGGCGGTGGAAGAGGTGAGGTCCACCCAAATATTTCAACGTCGTCGTCAGTCGTGGAATTTCTTGTTAATTCATTTTCCGGCGACCTCGAGATATGAAGACATTCACGACCTGAATTCAAAGAATGTTAATTATACAACAATTGCCATATAATACAACAATAGGCATTAACAATAAAACGAGAAACGATAAATTATACTGGAAAATCTAACGCAAATATAAACAATGAATTTATTCTTAATAATATTCGTGTGGGACCAACACAGCAGTAAACCTTTTCAATTTAAAAAGAATAAAACACATTTAAAATAATAAATAGAACGGTATTTTAACTAGCATAGGTTTTGAGATTTTATAAAAAGAAACTTCCCAAAATAACAACAGTTACAACTTAAAAAGTCTAGGAGGTACATAGTTTATAATTTGTTATATGAATCAGGTATGGCAAGAGGCAAAATTTATTTCTTTTGTTCATTTACAAATCTGCTCACCTCTCTGCTGGTTAACTGTTTCATTGCGGGGCGAGGAGGCCCGGCTCTGATGGCTGGGCGTGGAAGTTGACCTGCGATCCCTCGCATTCAAGAGCGGCACTAAGACCTCAGAATGGAGGCGATCCAGGCGTGCGGAGATCTCGTCCAGGGTTGCGCGAACGCGGCGCTTGCTCTCTGGTGTTATCGCTCTCTCCATTGCTCTTCACAACAAAATAAGGAATCAATTAATAAGAATAAAGTTGAGAAAGTTTTCGAATGTGTACAAGAGCAAGCGATTGAATGCCATCTGTTTTAAACTATTAATAAAAGATCACATACACATACAACAACTCAGACGATACTTTAAAAGTTGCAATAATTCTAAAAAATATAATTAATTCTAAGAGTATATTTACCTTAAGAAATCTCAGCCGTTAACTATCTTCACCGCGTTAATGATTTTCCCAAACGGGGGAAGAGAAAAAAATTATTGTCAAATAGAAATTAATACGCGCACTCAAACACAGTCACTGCTCACAAATATTGTTATTATTATTGCGATATCAGTAGATAATATTTAAAATAATAAACGAACACTAGAAACCAAACGTACACTCCTCGCTAGTTACTACTTCCGAATGACTTTACTGTCACAGGTACAGACCCTTTTATACTCGTACCTGGAAATATCGAAAAATAGACAATTAGTGGAAGGTGAATGAGTACATGGAGCCATTAGGACAATGACAATAATGGGCGTGTTTAGTAAAGGGCGGACTGGAGGGATTCATAGCTCATTAGCTAATTCAACTAATGACTATAATTGCATTCAAATGGTGATACGTAAGTTATAAAAATAAATATGTCTCCATACTCTGGAGTTGTGTAGTAATTACATGATAACGAGACAACCGAAACAACATTACAAAATAATTAGCTACTTAATTTTTATTTTAGACCCGGCATATTTAAATAATAAATAATCTTATACTAAATGTAATTATCTTATCCAGTGTAATTATCTTATTTGCCTTTTTATTAAAACTGCTAAAATATACTTGTGTTAATTCATTGTGTACTCGTACCTACTGTACTGTTGAATGACAATAGGTACACGTGTTATTCATATCTTATTTTCAAATAACCAATTTCGAACTAACCATTGCTGGGTTGTTTTCTGAGTTGTGGTCCTACGGAATAAAGTGCAACTAACTAGCTTTAATCTACTTACACATCAGTTAATAACGTAGGATGACGAAGAAAAAACAAATGTGTCTTCCTTTACACTAAGGAGATAAAGCGCAGCTTTGCACTATACGATACGCAAAGACGTTGGAGAAAACAATCGCCAATGACGTAAGTCGATGAAAGGAGCAGCCGATTTCTATACAAGAGACATTGTATAGACAATACGGTGTCTATTGTATGTATATTGTGGGTGTAATAAACAGCGGTAGAAAATCTATCGTGTCATCCATTACACCCCTTATACAACGTTATGTATTGTAGCTATTTAAAACAGAAATTACCTTTGTCTACAGGTACGGCTGGACCTTAAGAATGTTCTCAGAATTTTTATTAGCCGTTGTTATTATAATTACACAAACATTGAGTACGTTTCTTGAAAGTTAGTATTGTCAAATAAATTCGTTTTCACAGCTATGTATTAATGTATTAATAGCGGCTACCGTTAGTGCAGGCGGGGTTACCATTTCATTGTCATCCATTAGAAAAAAATACTTTTATTACTTATTAGTTATTGTTAGGTACTTATGTCACACCAAGATTTAGGTAGTTGTTTAAGTGAAGTAGACAAACATTTTAGTTATAAAAAAAGGTAAGAAAGAATTCGTAATTTGTTTAATATCAATAAATAATCTATCTTTTTATTAATATATTTTATTGATGATTATTTTCTCAAACTTGTAGTTATTTGCGCATAGGTATAAAGCTACGCCCATATTCTGCGGTGGGCGTTAAACAATTCTTGATTGGCCCGACGCACGCGGCCGCCCTTGAATATGCCATTATTTCTCTCTCTCTCTCTCTCTCTCTCTCTAAAATTTTATTTTATATTTAATCATAAGCCATTTGTACAGTGTGCTCTTAAATTTTCTCAATGTCTTTATATTTATTATATTTTTTGGGTTATTATTATAAATTCGTGTACACATATTATAACAATGTTTTTGATAAATCGTAGTCCTAGGAATTCGATTTAATACCAGCCTATTTGGATTTCTTCTATTTCGCGGATAATGCTCTGTGGCAGTAATAAAGCTGTTTGAATTTTTCTTAACAAATGCAGATGCTTCATAAATATACATGCAACCTTGTGGAAGACTGTTATATACCTATTTTAAACAGTGGTCGGCAAGACTTCCAATATTTTAATTCTCTATTAAAACTCATTTTAAATAAGGAATATTAGAAATTATTTATTTTTTCTAAAATTGACAGATAATACAGACACTGCCACATTTAGATATGTAATAAACACTTCCTAAAAAAGCTTTTTAGTGAGGGATTCTAACAATTAAAAATATATTCCTGGCGTCTCGGATGTCATATAATAAAACACATTTTTTAAATATTTTTTCTTTAATATTTATTTGTACTCTAATGTTTATATTACAACACTGTTTTCTCTGAGGATATTGAGATTATTATTTGATACATGTACATAAATATAACAATCTTGAATAATACTATAATAATAATACAATTGTCAAGATCTAGCATACATACAAAATATAAAATAATAAAAATACATACATAGATAGACTTGCCTAATTACAGTAAAGGCACTATCGTAATATATACATTCATGTACATACAAATGAAAAAATACACATTATATATACAATACACATCACTGGCGATCCGTCACAACTCATTCCCGGTCTTGAGAGCACTTTCAAAATATTCAATTTTAAATAAAGAAGCCTTTCCTGGAGCGGTTACAAGTCTGGGACCGGCATATTTGTTCTGACCTCGTCTTCGATGTGTGGGTGTTCGTCAATGATAGATTCAATTATATCTATCAGTTGATTCAGACTTAAACCTGACAGTTTAACATCTACAGGTGCATCATATTCCATTGTTTTCTCAAGCCTTGGTCTTTTATTTGGCGGTGTTGAGTCAATTTGCCAATTTGTGCTGATATCTTGCGATCTACTAGTATCACTGAAGTCTGTCCCCTCTGATGTCCAGTCTGAATCAATAGATTCAGAGCGCACGCGTTTCCGTGGGCTAGATTCTGAAGTGGCTGTGGAAGTGGGCGAAGAAAAGCAGACCGAGTTTGTTGACGGCGGTGGAAGAGGCGAGGTCCACCCAAATATTTCAACGTCGTCGACAGTCGTGGAATTTCTTGTTAATTCATTTTCCGGCGACCTCGAGATATGTAGACATTCACGACCTGAATTCAAAGAATGTTAATTATACAACAATTGCCTTATAATACAACAATAGGCATTAACAATAAAATGAGAAACGATTAATTATACTGGAAAATCTAACGCAAATATAAACAATGAATTTATTCTTGATAATATTCGTGTGGGACCAACACAGCAGTAAACCTTTTCAATTTAAAAAGAATAAAACACATTTAAAATAATAAATAGAACGGTATTTTAACTAGCATAGGTTTTGAGATTTTATAAAAAGAAACTTTCCAAAATAACAACAGTTACAACTTAAAAAATCCATAGTTTATAATTTGTTACATATTAACAAATTTATTTCTTTTGTTCATCATAAATATGCTCACCTTTCTGCCGGTTAACTGTTTCGTTGCGGGGCAAGTAGGCCCAACTCCGACGGATGGGCGTCGAAGTTGGCCAGCGATCCCTTGCATTCATGAGCGGCACTAAGACCTCAGAATGGAGGCGATCTAGGCGTGCGGAGATCTCGTCCAGGGTTGCGCGAACGCGGCGCTTGCTCTCTGGTGTCATCGCTCTCTCCATTGCTCTTCACAACAAAATGAGAAGTCAATTAATAAGAATAATGTTGAGAAAGTTTTCGAATGTGTACAAGAGCAAGCGATTGAATGCCATCTGTTTTAAACTATTAATAAAAGATCACATACACATACAACAACTCAGACGATACTTTGAAAGTTGCAATAATTCTAAAAAATATAATTAATTCTAAGAGTATATTTACCTTAAGAAATCTCAGCCGTTAACTATCGTCACCGCGTTAATGATTTTCCCAAACGGGCGAAGAGAAAAAAATTATTGTCAAATAGAAATTAATACGCGCATTCAAACACAGTCACTGCTCACAAATATTGTTATTATTATTGCGATATCTGTAGATACTATTTAAAATAATAAACGAACGAAACGAACTCCGCTAGTTACTACTTCCGAATGACTTTACCGTCACAGGTACAGTCCCTTTTATACTCGTACCTTGAAATATCGAAAAATATACAATTAGTGAAAGGTGAATGAGTACATGGAGCCATTAGGACAATGACAATAATGGGCGTGTTTAGTAAAGGGCGGACTGGAGGGATTCATAGCACATTAGCTAATTCAACTAATGACTATAATTGCATTCAAATATAATATATACCTACATATATAGATAAATGAATATATGTTCATAGAGATAGAAGATGCTCTTTAAGTCTACTCTTAAAAATATTTAGGCATTGACTCTCACGGATAGATATGGGAAGAGAATTCCACAATCTAGCAGCATGTACGGTAAAAGATCCACTACAGCGCCTAGATGAGTGTAAAGGGATTTTGAGGATAAGTGATTTCTTCTAACGGGAGGACACGTCATAGGGAACTAAAAAATCAAATCCGTCACGAAGATAGGAGGGAAAAGGAGGGTTATATTAAACGAAATATAAAAATGACATTATATAAAAATCTCGATGCCTTCGAATTGGTAGCCAATTCAATTTTATTCTATAGGCGGAGACATGATTATATTTACGCAGACCATATATAAAGCGTATGCACAAATTCTGCAATCTTTCTAATTTGTTCAAAAGCTCTTCAGTTGTATCAAGGTAGAATATGTCAAGTCAAGTCAGCATAATCAAGAAGAGCTAACAGTAGGGCTTGAGCCAAAGTAAGCTGTGTCTTAAATGGTAAGAATTTTTGCAATCGTTTAAAAGAATGAAATGAAAAACATAGCCCATTAATGTGTTAATTCCAGGATAAATTGCAATCAACATCAATAACAACACCTAGGTTTTTTGCTTTCTTGGCATATGCAATTGATTCATTTTCGTAGTAAATATAGGGTGATTCACTCTTTCTTTCTCTAAAACTGCTCTTAGTGGCACTAGAAATTATATTTAGAAATCAAGTAGGAAAATTTTGCAATAAATATTTCATATGCTATAGGACTGTAGATTAACACACTTAAGATTTGCTGAGGACATAGTTTTTATTCGCTAATTCAAATGAATTGAAAAATACATTAGTAGCTATTGAGCTTCTATAATTGCATTGTCCATAAAATCCTTTAGAGTAAATGCACTATTTTCTGTAAACGACTAATGTTAGGGCAAGCTAGTAACGTTGTATAAGATTTTTCTAAAGTCTAAAGTATTGACCGTACAATGTCTATTCCCTCGTTCGTATTGAGTTCCCTGTTTGTTTTTCTCTTTCAGTTTCTTAGTAGGTACCAATTAAGAAGTATCTAAAAATACGAGTAATTTTGGTTAGTTATAGTATTTATACATTTTCAATAAAATTAATCAATTACATGTGTATTTTACTTCCAGATCGAAAGACGGACTAGTCGGCAAATGAGGTAATTGTGACCGGAGACGACATAATAGATTCAGCGTATGACATTTCTTTGCGAATCGTCGAGAGATCATGCGAGGAAATTAATACGTCGCCGAGGAATGTATTGAGGCGATACATTGCCGTTTTTAATAAGAAACGATTGAATTTTGATGTACCCAAAGATTCTGATTAAAGTTTACCAGTAAAATGAGGACAATATGTAGGAAGAGCAAAAAGATGTTTATTGATGGGATTCAGAGGCCCCATTGCTAGTTTTATAAGAAACTACTAAATTGCGATAAATGTAAAAAGCGGAGCTTTGCACTATTCGATACACAAAGACGTTGGAGAAAATAATCGCCAATGACGTAAGTCGTTGAATGGAGCAACCGATTTCTATACAAGAGACATTGTATAGACAATACAGTGTCAACAGGTACGGCTGGACCTTAAGAATATACCTACTCATAATTTTATGAGCCATTGTTATTATTATGACACAAACACTGAGTACGTTTCTTGAAAGTTAGTACTGTCACATAAATTCGTTTTCACAGCTATTTCAATGTATAATAGCGGCTGCCCTTTTTGTTTATTGAAAGGTAAATATTAAGCCATTGTGATAACGAAACCTAAAATGGGCAAATAAAATAACATTATTATGTTATTACACAACGGTGTTGTTTACATTACGAGTTGTTTTTGTTTTACGAGTTGACGACCAATATCTATCTGAAACTTTTATTTTAATAATAGTCATATTCATTGTTAAGTGTAGGTACAAGGCTCGTCTTTAAAGCTGTCTTCACTTTGTAGTTCATGAAACCTTAAAATCAAAGTACCTATGCCCGCTCTCGGCGAGTGGACATTTTTAAAACATTTTACATTTTTACACAAAAATACAAATCTTTCTTCTTTATAAAAGTGTAGATGTAGATTAGTTATTATTAGGTACTTATGTCAACGCCAAGGTTTAGGCAGTTGTTTCGTGAAGTGGACAAACATTTTAGTTATAAAAATAAAATAAGTTAAAAAAGAATTTGTAGGTTGTTTAAGATCAATACTGTATCCTTCTCCTATCATTAGTATATTTTATTGATGATTATTTTCTCAAACTTGTAGTTATTTGCGCATAGTATAAAGCTACGCCCATATTCTACGGTGGGCGTTAGACAATTCTTTATTGACCCGGCCCACGCGGCCGCCATCTTGTATTTGCCATTATTTCTCTTTCTCTCTCTAAAATGTTATTTTATATTTTATTCTCTCGATAAGTTTACTTATATAGAGCAACAAAATATGCATTTCAGTGGTATATGAACTGCATTAATAGATAGGTATAAGATGGTATTTATTTATAGGTGTTTTAATTATGTATTTATTAATAATGTGTCTTATTTTTTCGAAAAGCGCAGTTTTAGAATTTATTTGATCCTAGTGATCCGGCATGGTTTCGATGGATGAATAAAATTTTCGAAAATAATATATAGCTCACATATTCACTGATTTTTCAGAGAGAAAGAGAGAGAAAGTGATATAGACTTTTTCACTTAGTTCGCTAATAACTCTAACATCTAGAAACCATAACTATCCATCTTTTTCCAATTCGGTAGTGAACTGTATCCACCACCAGTACTACTACACCAGTGAGGGATGATAAGTGAGGATGAAAAAGCATGTCAGTTAGCCAATCGTGGCAAATTCCACTAAAATTAATCACTATAGTTTCCGGGGGGAATCATGTGGAGGTCAGCAATGGACAGTTTAAGACTGATATAATGATGACGCACCTAAGCATTAAGTATAAGATTGTTTATTACTTGATTATGACAAGTGTAAAATATAAATTGAGTAGGTAAAAATATGTAATGCAGTTTCGGTTAAAAAAGTCGACAAGCATAAATATGTCTCTATCTACAAAGAACAGATGTAGTGTAGAGGCATATTTATACTTGTCTATATACACTATAGTTTGCAGACAAGGGGCTGGACATAACATATATATGTACCTACATAGACAAATTGGGTACTATGGGTGTCCTCTATTTTATGGATGATTATGGAATGTGATCCCGCCTGCACAATCGGTATATGTTGGCGGGGCACCAGTGATAGGTTGAGATAGTTGTTTTGAGATAGATATTGATCGTCAACTCGTAAACAACACCGTTGTACGTAATAATATTATTTTATCCCTTTGCCCATTTTACTATTCATGCGTTAACACCAAGATAGTAAGTATTATGTCTCTATACCTAATTGCATTAGCCAACAATCTTTTTAGACTATCTCCACGCCTTTTAGAGAGATAACTATGGGTTTCGTTAACACAATGGCTTAATATTTATCTTTCAATATTTCTAAAAGGGCAGCCGCTATTATACATTGAAATAGCTGTGAAAACGAATTTATTTGACAATACTAACTTTCAAGAAACGTACTCAATGTTTGTGTAATAATAATAAAAACAGCTAATAAAAATTGTAAGTGTATTCTTAAGATCCAGCCGTACCTGTAGGCAAAGGTATTTTTTGTTATAAATAGCTACAATACATAATATTGTATAAGGGGTGTAAAGGACGACACAATAGATTTTTTACCGCTGTTTATTACACTCACAATATACATACAATAGACACCGTATTGTCTATACAATGTCTCTTGTATAGAAATCGGCTGCTCCTTTCATCAACTTACGTCATTGGCGATTGTTTTCTCGTTAGGTTAGGTAGGTCTCGCTAGGTTTGTTCTGATTGTCGGGATATTAAACGTAACGATATGTTGTAATACATCTATTTGAGTATTAAATTATACATAAATATAGTTGAATTTGTTGATATGTGTAGAATTGAAAAAAATATATTTTTAATATAAGCTTACCCGGTGCCCTGTGTAGATTGATGCCACACGTACCCATTCTATTCCAGATTTATGGCAGTAACAGCGAACGAATTGCACATAAATCCATAATCATATGTATTTGCATGTATAGCTAATTTTGTTAGAAAACAGTTTTGCAATTTATTTATTCCTAATAATTCGGCTCGACTTCGGCCGGGTAAATAGAATTTTTGAAAATAATACAGGTACCTAACAATATTATCCTCATGCAGATCACTTAAAAATTGAGCAGGCTCTTAAGTAATAAAATAATAAACTATTAGATAGAATATTATACTTTATTGCGCTATAACATAATTATATTTTATATGTTACCAATATTTACATTTATCACATCATCAAATATATCTACAAATTATAAATAAATATCTATATATAATGTCTTATTGACTGTTCGCATCGTACTATATCACTTTAAACCACTAATAAACTTAATCACAGTCTTCGATCCATCGCAATTCAATTGTTTCTTGTTAAAACTAGCAATGTGACCGCTGGATCCCATCAATAACATCTCTTTGCTCTTCCTATTTATTTCACTGGTAAACTTTAATCTGAATCTTCGGGTACATCAAAATTCAATCGTCTCCTATTAAAAACGGCAATGTATCGCCTCAATATATTCCTCGGCGATGTATTAATTTCCTCGCGTGATCTCTCGACGATTCGCAAAGAAATGTCATACGCTGACTCTATTATGTCGTCTCCGGTCACAATTACCTCATTTGCCGACTGGTCCGTCTTTCGATCTGGAAGTAAAATGTAACATTAACACATGTAATTAATTAATTTTATTGAAAATGTATAAATACTATGACCAAACTTTCTCGTATCAAGTACCAATCTAAAAAGTATCTATAAATACCTTTTAGATTGGTACCTACTAAGAAACTGAAAGAGACAACAAACTTTAAACGTTCGAAAATCTTATATAATATTAATGGGTCGCTCTATCTGCTAAATTTTAATATATTATATATAGATTTGTTGTAGCTGTTTGAAGTTGAAATGTAAAAACATATATAAAATGTGATAAATAAAATATACCTATAAATAGTACATCGAAAACATAAAATTTACCTTTGTCCACAGACATTGCGACCTCCTGGGTTCTCTGACACTCACAATTTGTATTTGCCATTATTATTATTATTATATATTATTTAAATGAACAAACGAACACTGAGTACGCTCCTCGTAAGTTACTACTTTCGAATGATTGTGTTTTCACAACTACAGTCCTATTTAAACATTGAAATGTTGAAAAATAGGCAAGTAATTAGTGAATCATAAATACATGGAACCATTATGATAATGAAAACAATAGTTGTTTCTATAAAGTGGTGGATTTTGTCTAAAGTAATTTATGGATAATGCAATTATAATAGCTGAACAGCTACTAATGTATTTTTCAATTAATTTGATTTAGCAAAAAAAACTACCTCTTCAGCAAATTTTAAGTGTGTTAATCGACAGTCCAATGGGTATGACATATTTATTGCAAAATTTTCCTAGTTGGTTTCCAAATATAATTTCTAGTGTCACTAAGAAAAGTTTTAGAAAGAGAGAAAAAGTGGATCACCTTTTCGTAAAGAGGATTATGTCTTGAATTTTATAACGCAATACATTGCCGATCATCTATCCTAATAGAAACCATGGCACTTTGCAATTTATCTCAATTTAATCATTTATTAAACGCTAATGGCAGGTTGCTAGATTTTGTGCTTTTTAAGAATAATAATCTTATATTAATGTATATAGCACCGATCCTTTAAGTAAATTAGATAGACATAATCCTGCTTTTAATGTGAATATTGAATCTATTACCCAACTATTAACTGTGAAATATAACCCTGGGTCTTTTAAAACCAACTATTGGAAATGTAACTACAATCAAATTAAACTCGCTTTGAAATCAGAGCTTGATAGGAATGCTATTCTTTCTGGTTTAGATAAGAGAGATAATTAATATATATACTCCTAAGTGTAAGTCGAAGTCAAAAAACTATCTTGAACGGTTCAGTCTGCCTTTGATCAATTGTCTTAACGAGAAACCGAAATACCATCGTCAATTTAAAAAGTAAAAGAACCCCAGAGATTACGATACATTTGTTCTACTTAATAATAATAATAATAAACTCTTTATTGCGCACAGTAGAGATGTATACAAGGAGTATTTATACAGAATGTGCATATACAAAAGGCGGCCTTATCGCTAAAAGCAATCTCTTACAGACAACCTGGCTACTTAGTCGTAGAGAAGAAAATAATTGAAGAATGATACTAGTCTTGTATTCTGTTTATAGAAGATAGTTTAAAAGATAATAATAAGATGTTTTAGAAGTATGTGAACTGTAAAAAGCCGAGTAATTACATTCCACAATTGATGACACACAAATTTAATGTTGCATCTGACGCGCAGGTAATTTGTAAACTGTTTTCAGAGTACCTACTTTAAATCGGTATATAAAAAGCCATTTGATAGTAGCAACAACATTCAAAATGTCGTAAGTCTGTCAACTATTAGCGTGATACATGTTAACTGCGAAAATTTATTAAAAGCTATCATGAAGCTTCATTCAAATAAGGGTGCTGGTCCTGACGATGTGCCTGCTAGGTTTATAAAGACATGCGCAGATGAATGAAATGTTCTATTGCAAATATAATTTAATAAGCTGCTTAGCTTTTTTTATTGAAAAGCCTTTGATAAGATCACCTATTCGTTACTTATTAAAAAATTGTTTATATATGGCATTCATGGTAATTTATTGTGATAGATTTAGTCAGATGGTCGTTATTAGGGGTTTTATTTCTTCTCCTAATTCTTCTCTTCTTTATACTACTCATAATTAAGCAATTTAAAAATCCTCACCGTCTGTGTGTTCTATATTCTGCATTGGTTCGCCTTAAATTAATTTCGCTTGTCCGTTACCGTTATGTGTGTGACTACCATCACTCGAAGATTGACTACCAGTATTACTTCTAGAATTTTCAGCCTTCCATATTCCACAGCCTTCCATCGTCGACTGTCATTTCGGTACCCACTGATCTATTTAAAGTCGGTGTCTTTTCAACCGACTTCAAAAAGACGGAGGTTCTTAATTCGGTTGCATTTTGTTTGTTTATTACTTCTTAACTTCGTCAATTGCAAACCGATCAGTCCAGCAAAAGCTGAGTTTGTATCTATTGCCAGGCGCATACGAATACTGCACAATATATTGATTAATGAATATATGTACATTATAATTTCTGTGAAGAATGGCAATAAATTTAATTCTTATTCTTAAATTCTTTTTTTTTTATAGAAAGGATATACTTACTTTAATATATAAGTATATACTTTCTATTGTACTAATGTATAATAAAAATTATAACAAGAATGGTTTAGGATTATAGTTTAAATATATCAAATCATTTCGTATTGTTACAATTGAATTGTATCTTTTTTTATTGCGAAAGACAATTATAAATTATTCATGCTAAAAACGCGCGAGAGTAACATGCCCCCTGGATGTACATAGTAGCCTAATCAAACAACTACCTATTTACTTGTAATCGACCTCAAACAGACCAGTTGATAACACATGTACCTAATCAGATCCTGACTGGTAACGATGGGGCCGCATCAGGAGTACCTACTCTCTTTTAAATTAAATAAGTAGTTTCATTAATTGCCTGCCTGCTTTCCATCCACACCTATTATCTTTTCGGAGAGAGTGGATCCCCTAGCTATAACCACTTTTGTAGTTTTTAAATAATTCTCCTTTTTCCCTTTCCCCTAACTGTACATGCTGAGCTCTGTTTATAAATATTTTAAATTAGACGTATATATTTATAATTAGTACTTTGTGATTTCAGCCTTGTCATGTATCAAACAGTCAAAAACCTTATTATAGTCGATAAATACGATGTAATGTGTAAGCTAGCACTCTGTATAGAGTATTATACAGAAGTTTACGATTGGTCTCTAGATTGCTCTCTAGTCGTGTCCCTTCAGTAAGATCTTCGCAAATATATCGTATATATTGTCAATGTATCTATTAGTAACAAAATAGGAAATATTGAATTGTTAACTGAATGTCTTAATAGCCATATATTTTGTACAAGTGAAACCTGATTGTTGGAATTCAAATTCATTTTTTTATATAACTTTAATTTTATTATTTATTGGGAATTTTATTACAATTTTTTTGTGACATTATACAGTATTAAATTATAAGAGCTCGGATCAAAATATTATTGAACTGGTTGAAAATTAAATTTTAAGAAAAAGTATTATTGTACATTTGAATATTATATACCTACACATGGTGTTAAGAGACATTTAAAATGGAATGACGATTTAGAAGTGTATTTGAATAAAGATACTTTAAATTTAAAAATTTGAAAAAAAAATCGAACATCACAGTAATAGGACGGCAATGTTCAATATCATAATAGTCTATTTTTTGTACAACACAATTATACTATAGGAACCTATACGTACTGATCATCACTGATTGATTGGAAGATGTTTATTATTCAATGATGTTTAATCTGCTACACAAATTAGAATGAAATTTGGTATACGGGTCGGTAACCCCCTTATGCATAAAAACATCAAACCTATTTTAGCTATTCAACTACTTTATCTCTTTCTTTAAATTAAACAACAAAACACTGTATCAGTTAAAGTATGTTTATAGAATATTTCAGTTTTTATGAATTAGAGGCGTAACCTATACAATACCTAGTATACTATCATATTATCTGTGACAATGCTTCATATAATGCTTTAGTCAGTGAAGCCGCAGGAATACAGCTATTATTAGTATATCCTAATGCTACTATAATAAATGCAAATTTCTTACTCATTCATGCCAAAACAATCGAACGGAATGTAATTATATGTAATTATAGTATTATGGGAAATAATGTTTAAATTCTTCCATTAAAAACTAATTAAGCGCAATGTAACGTTGTCAGATAATTTTCTAATTAATACTTACGCCTTACACCAAAGCTGATATATACCTATCCGTATGAGTAAGAATCGATTGGTAAATTTATGTAATAAATCTTTTTTCGTTGTCTTTACAATTGTCTTGATAAGGTTTAGTAAAGTATATGAAATGAGTGTATGAATAATTGTATGGAAAAATTAAAAATATTGCGTTAAATAAAGACGTAATTAAATAAATAAGTAAATAAACAAGTTATTAAATAAGGTCATAAATAAGTAAACAAATAAATAAATAAGGTAAAATAATAAATAAGTAGGTAAAATAAAAAAAACATTTGTTAAATATATTTTCTTTAATGTTTAATTCTACCCTTATGTTTCTATTACAATACTGTGTTCTCTTTGCGATGAGAGACCTTTAAATTATTATTTGACATATTGTTGACATAAAAACACAAATCTTAAATATTACAATTGTCGAGATCTAGCTAGCCAAAAATATTTTCATAGGTGACTTCCTAATTATAGTTCATTTAAATTTTCTTTTAGTATTTTATTTTATATCAGTCTTGTCTAATTATAATAGTAACTCTCGAAATATATACACTCATGTACTTACATACATTTGTAGAGTTTACAAAAATCATTACTCTTACATACAAAATAATACTTTTGGCATTTTTCACAACTACATTGTAATAAAACTAATACAAGTATTACATCAAATGCATAGTAATACAAGGCCTTTATTCCTACTATCTATTACTAATACAAAAAATGAAGAGATATAAATTACAAAAAAATCATCATATTTGATACAAATTAATACATACAAATAAAAAATAAAAAAATTACAAATACTAATAGACAAATATAAAAGGCAATTCCTTAAACATTAGGTACAATAGTAATCACAAATACGAGAGTTCTTCTTCAATTTTCTCTATACATGATTCGATGTCTTCACAATCAACAATCATGCGTTGTAGCTCATATTGAGTATCAATCAATAGATCCCTATCAAAATATCCTTTTTCGAGAGCCGTCATGCAAAAAGCAGACAGCCTTTCGAAGCACAGCGCTCTGTAGGGAATATGTATGTGACGATCACATATAGATATAGCTCTAACATATTTCCAGGCTAACAACACATATTCAATAACAGACTTCCATTGTTGAGAATCCAACAGGACTTTCCCCTGTTCCACTAAATACTTGTTGAAAGCTTCTAAGTGGCTACGTGCGTGAAAGTAAGCCAGCGAACCGTATTCAAAATTCATTCCCGGTGTTGACAACAATTTCACAATATTCCATCTTAAATGGAAAAACCTTTCCTCGAGCGGCAACAAGTCTGGGGCCGGCATGTTTGTTCTGACCTCGTCC
Source organism: Galleria mellonella (assembly GCF_026898425.1). Taxonomy (NCBI): domain Eukaryota; kingdom Metazoa; phylum Arthropoda; class Insecta; order Lepidoptera; family Pyralidae; genus Galleria; species Galleria mellonella. Next base: position 19,314 of record NW_026442077.1, on the reverse strand, counting down.
TCGATGTCTGGATGTTTGTCCATGACAGATTTAATTATATCAATCAGTTGATTCGGCCTCAAATCTTTCAGGGCAACATCTAAAGGTCCATTATATTTTATTGCTTTCTCCAGTCTTGGTTTCTTATTTGGCGGTGTTGAGTCAATTTGCCAATTTGTGCTGATATCTTGCGATTCACTAGTATCACTGAAGTCTGTCCCCTCTGATGTCCAGTCTGAATCAATAGATTCAGAGCGCACGCGTTTCCGTGGGCTAGATTCTGAAGTGGCTGTTGAAGTGGGCGGAGAAAAGCAGACCGAGTTTGTTGACGGCGGTGGAAGAGGTGAGGTCCACCCAAATATTTCAACGTCGTCGTCAGTCGTGGAATTTCTTGTTAATTCATTTTCCGGCGACCTCGAGATATGAAGACATTCACGACCTGAATTCAAAGAATGTTAATTATACAACAATTGCCATATAATACAACAATAGGCATTAACAATAAAACGAGAAACGATAAATTATACTGGAAAATCTAACGCAAATATAAACAATGAATTTATTCTTAATAATATTCGTGTGGGACCAACACAGCAGTAAACCTTTTCAATTTAAAAAGAATAAAACACATTTAAAATAATAAATAGAACGGTATTTTAACTAGCATAGGTTTTGAGATTTTATAAAAAGAAACTTCCCAAAATAACAACAGTTACAACTTAAAAAGTCTAGGAGGTACATAGTTTATAATTTGTTATATGAATCAGGTATGGCAAGAGGCAAAATTTATTTCTTTTGTTCATTACAAATCTGCTCACCTCTCTGCTGGTTAACTGTTTCATTGCGGGGCGAGGAGGCCCGGCTCTGATGGCTGGGCGTGGAAGTTGACCTGCGATCCCTCGCATTCAAGAGCGGCACTAAGACCTCAGAATGGAGGCGATCCAGGCGTGCGGAGATCTCGTCCAGGGTTGCGCGAACGCGGCGCTTGCTCTCTGGTGTTATCGCTCTCTCCATTGCTCTTCACAACAAAATAAGGAATCAATTAATAAGAATAAAGTTGAGAAAGTTTTCGAATGTGTACAAGAGCAAGCGATTGAATGCCATCTGTTTTAAACTATTAATAAAAGATCACATACACATACAACAACTCAGACGATACTTTAAAAGTTGCAATAATTCTAAAAAATATAATTAATTCTAAGAGTATATTTACCTTAAGAAATCTCAGCCGTTAACTATCTTCACCGCGTTAATGATTTTCCCAAACGGGGGAAGAGAAAAAAATTATTGTCAAATAGAAATTAATACGCGCACTCAAACACAGTCACTGCTCACAAATATTGTTATTATTATTGCGATATCAGTAGATAATATTTAAAATAATAAACGAACACTAGAAACCAAACGTACACTCCTCGCTAGTTACTACTTCCGAATGACTTTACTGTCACAGGTACAGACCCTTTTATACTCGTACCTGGAAATATCGAAAAATAGACAATTAGTGGAAGGTGAATGAGTACATGGAGCCATTAGGACAATGACAATAATGGGCGTGTTTAGTAAAGGGCGGACTGGAGGGATTCATAGCTCATTAGCTAATTCAACTAATGACTATAATTGCATTCAAATGGTGATACGTAAGTTATAAAAATAAATATGTCTCCATACTCTGGAGTTGTGTAGTAATTACATGATAACGAGACAACCGAAACAACATTACAAAATAATTAGCTACTTAATTTTTATTTTAGACCCGGCATATTTAAATAATAAATAATCTTATACTAAATGTAATTATCTTATCCAGTGTAATTATCTTATTTGCCTTTTTATTAAAACTGCTAAAATATACTTGTGTTAATTCATTGTGTACTCGTACCTACTGTACTGTTGAATGACAATAGGTACACGTGTTATTCATATCTTATTTTCAAATAACCAATTTCGAACTAACCATTGCTGGGTTGTTTTCTGAGTTGTGGTCCTACGGAATAAAGTGCAACTAACTAGCTTTAATCTACTTACACATCAGTTAATAACGTAGGATGACGAAGAAAAAACAAATGTGTCTTCCTTTACACTAAGGAGATAAAGCGCAGCTTTGCACTATACGATACGCAAAGACGTTGGAGAAAACAATCGCCAATGACGTAAGTCGATGAAAGGAGCAGCCGATTTCTATACAAGAGACATTGTATAGACAATACGGTGTCTATTGTATGTATATTGTGGGTGTAATAAACAGCGGTAGAAAATCTATCGTGTCATCCATTACACCCCTTATACAACGTTATGTATTGTAGCTATTTAAAACAGAAATTACCTTTGTCTACAGGTACGGCTGGACCTTAAGAATGTTCTCAGAATTTTTATTAGCCGTTGTTATTATAATTACACAAACATTGAGTACGTTTCTTGAAAGTTAGTATTGTCAAATAAATTCGTTTTCACAGCTATGTATTAATGTATTAATAGCGGCTACCGTTAGTGCAGGCGGGGTTACCATTTCATTGTCATCCATTAGAAAAAAATACTTTTATTACTTATTAGTTATTGTTAGGTACTTATGTCACACCAAGATTTAGGTAGTTGTTTCGTGAAGTAGACAAACATTTTAGTTATAAAAAAAGGTAAGAAAGAATTCGTAATTTGTTTAATATCAATAAATAATCTATCTTTTTATTAATATATTTTATTGATGATTATTTTCTCAAACTTGTAGTTATTTGCGCATAGGTATAAAGCTACGCCCATATTCTGCGGTGGGCGTTAGACAATTCTTGATTGGCCCGACGCACGCGGCCGCCCTTGAATATGCTCTCTCTCTTATTTCTCTCTCTCTCTCTCTCTCTCTAAAATTTTATTTTATATTTAATCATAAGCCATTTGTACAGTGTGCTCTTAAATTTTCTCAATGTCTTTATATTTATTATATTTTTTGGGTTATTATTATAAATTCGTGTACACATATTATAACAATGTTTTTGATAAATCGTAGTCCTAGGAATTCGATTTAATACCAGCCTATTTGGATTTCTTCTATTTCGCGGATAATGCTCTGTGGCAGTAATAAAGCTGTTTGAATTTTTCTTAACAAATGCAGATGCTTCATAAATATACATGCAACCTTGTGGAAGACTGTTATATACCTATTTTAAACAGTGGTCGGCAAGACTTCCAATATTTTAATTCTCTATTAAAACTCATTTTAAATAAGGAATATTAGAAATTATTTATTTTTTCTAAAATTGACAGATAATACAGACACTGCCACATTTAGATATGTAATAAACACTTCCTAAAAAAGCTTTTTAGTGAGGGATTCTAACAATTAAAAATATATTCCTGGCGTCTCGGATGTCATATAATAAAACACATTTTTTAAATATTTTTTCTTTAATATTTATTTGTACTCTAATGTTTATATTACAACACTGTTTTCTCTGAGGATATTGAGATTATTATTTGATACATGTACATAAATATAACAATCTTGAATAATACTATAATAATAATACAATTGTCAAGATCTAGCATACATACAAAATATAAAATAATAAAAATACATACATAGATAGACTTGCCTAATTACAGTAAAGGCACTATCGTAATATATACATTCATGTACATACAAATGAAAAAATACACATTATATATACAATACACATCACTGGCGATCCGTCACAACTCATTCCCGGTCTTGAGAGCACTTTCAAAATATTCAATTTTAAATAAAGAAGCCTTTCCTGGAGCGGTTACAAGTCTGGGACCGGCATATTTGTTCTGACCTCGTCTTCGATGTGTGGGTGTTCGTCAATGATAGATTCAATTATATCTATCAGTTGATTCAGACTTAAACCTGACAGTTTAACATCTACAGGTGCATCATATTCCATTGTTTTCTCAAGCCTTGGTCTTTTATTTGGCGGTGTTGAGTCAATTTGCCAATTTGTGCTGATATCTTGCGATCTACTAGTATCACTGAAGTCTGTCCCCTCTGATGTCCAGTCTGAATCAATAGATTCAGAGCGCACGCGTTTCCGTGGGCTAGATTCTGAAGTGGCTGTGGAAGTGGGCGAAGAAAAGCAGACCGAGTTTGTTGACGGCGGTGGAAGAGGCGAGGTCCACCCAAATATTTCAACGTCGTCGACAGTCGTGGAATTTCTTGTTAATTCATTTTCCGGCGACCTCGAGATATGTAGACATTCACGACCTGAATTCAAAGAATGTTAATTATACAACAATTGCCTTATAATACAACAATAGGCATTAACAATAAAATGAGAAACGATTAATTATACTGGAAAATCTAACGCAAATATAAACAATGAATTTATTCTTGATAATATTCGTGTGGGACCAACACAGCAGTAAACCTTTTCAATTTAAAAAGAATAAAACACATTTAAAATAATAAATAGAACGGTATTTTAACTAGCATAGGTTTTGAGATTTTATAAAAAGAAACTTTCCAAAATAACAACAGTTACAACTTAAAAAATCCATAGTTTATAATTTGTTACATATTAACAAATTTATTTCTTTTGTTCATCATAAATATGCTCACCTTTCTGCCGGTTAACTGTTTCGTTGCGGGGCAAGTAGGCCCAACTCCGACGGATGGGCGTCGAAGTTGGCCAGCGATCCCTTGCATTCATGAGCGGCACTAAGACCTCAGAATGGAGGCGATCTAGGCGTGCGGAGATCTCGTCCAGGGTTGCGCGAACGCGGCGCTTGCTCTCTGGTGTCATCGCTCTCTCCATTGCTCTTCACAACAAAATGAGAAGTCAATTAATAAGAATAATGTTGAGAAAGTTTTCGAATGTGTACAAGAGCAAGCGATTGAATGCCATCTGTTTTAAACTATTAATAAAAGATCACATACACATACAACAACTCAGACGATACTTTGAAAGTTGCAATAATTCTAAAAAATATAATTAATTCTAAGAGTATATTTACCTTAAGAAATCTCAGCCGTTAACTATCGTCACCGCGTTAATGATTTTCCCAAACTGGGGAAGAGAAAAAAATTATTGTCAAATAGAAATTAATACGCGCATTCAAACACAGTCACTGCTCACAAATATTGTTATTATTATTGCGATATCTGTAGATACTATTTAAAATAATAAACGAACGAAACGAACTCCGCTAGTTACTACTTCCGAATGACTTTACCGTCACAGGTACAGTCCCTTTTATACTCGTACCTTGAAATATCGAAAAATATACAATTAGTGAAAGGTGAATGAGTACATGGAGCCATTAGGACAATGACAATAATGGGCGTGTTTAGTAAAGGGCGGACTGGAGGGATTCATAGCACATTAGCTAATTCAACTAATGACTATAATTGCATTCAAATATAATATATACCTACATATATAGATAAATGAATATATGTTCATAGAGATAGAAGATGCTCTTTAAGTCTACTCTTAAAAATATTTAGGCATTGACTCTCACGGATAGATATGGGAAGAGAATTCCACAATCTAGCAGCATGTACGGTAAAAGATCCACTACAGCGCCTAGATGAGTGTAAAGGGATTTTGAGGATAAGTGATTTCTTCTAACGGGAGGACACGTCATAGGGAACTAAAAAATCAAATCCGTCACGAAGATAGGAGGGAAAAGGAGGGTTATATTAAACGAAATATAAAAATGACATTATATAAAAATCTCGATGCCTTCGAATTGGTAGCCAATTCAATTTTATTCTATAGGCGGAGACATGATTATATTTACGCAGACCATATATAAAGCGTATGCACAAATTCTGCAATCTTTCTAATTTGTTCAAAAGCTCTTCAGTTGTATCAAGGTAGAATATGTCAAGTCAAGTCAGCATAATCAAGAAGAGCTAACAGTAGGGCTTGAGCCAAAGTAAGCTGTGTCTTAAATGGTAAGAATTTTTGCAATCGTTTAAAAGAATGAAATGAAAAACATAGCCCATTAATGTGTTAATTCCAGGATAAATTGCAATCAACATCAATAACAACACCTAGGTTTTTTGCTTTCTTGGCATATGCAATTGATTCATTTTCGTAGTAAATATAGGGTGATTCACTCTTTCTTTCTCTAAAACTGCTCTTAGTGGCACTAGAAATTATATTTAGAAATCAAGTAGGAAAATTTTGCAATAAATATTTCATATGCTATAGGACTGTAGATTAACACACTTAAGATTTGCTGAGGACATAGTTTTTATTCGCTAATTCAAATGAATTGAAAAATACATTAGTAGCTATTGAGCTTCTATAATTGCATTGTCCATAAAATCCTTTAGAGTAAATGCACTATTTTCTGTAAACGACTAATGTTAGGGCAAGCTAGTAACGTTGTATAAGATTTTTCTAAAGTCTAAAGTATTGACCGTACAATGTCTATTCCCTCGTTCGTATTGAGTTCCCTGTTTGTTTTTCTCTTTCAGTTTCTTAGTAGGTACCAATTAAGAAGTATCTAAAAATACGAGTAATTTTGGTTAGTTATAGTATTTATACATTTTCAATAAAATTAATCAATTACATGTGTATTTTACTTCCAGATCGAAAGACGGACTAGTCGGCAAATGAGGTAATTGTGACCGGAGACGACATAATAGATTCAGCGTATGACATTTCTTTGCGAATCGTCGAGAGATCATGCGAGGAAATTAATACGTCGCCGAGGAATGTATTGAGGCGATACATTGCCGTTTTTAATAAGAAACGATTGAATTTTGATGTACCCAAAGATTCTGATTAAAGTTTACCAGTAAAATGAGGACAATATGTAGGAAGAGCAAAAAGATGTTTATTGATGGGATTCAGAGGCCCCATTGCTAGTTTTATAAGAAACTACTAAATTGCGATAAATGTAAAAAGCGGAGCTTTGCACTATTCGATACACAAAGACGTTGGAGAAAATAATCGCCAATGACGTAAGTCGTTGAATGGAGCAACCGATTTCTATACAAGAGACATTGTATAGACAATACAGTGTCAACAGGTACGGCTGGACCTTAAGAATATACCTACTCATAATTTTATGAGCCATTGTTATTATTATGACACAAACACTGAGTACGTTTCTTGAAAGTTAGTACTGTCACATAAATTCGTTTTCACAGCTATTTCAATGTATAATAGCGGCTGCCCTTTTTGTTTATTGAAAGGTAAATATTAAGCCATTGTGATAACGAAACCTAAAATGGGCAAATAAAATAACATTATTATGTTATTACACAACGGTGTTGTTTACATTACGAGTTGTTTTTGTTTTACGAGTTGACGACCAATATCTATCTGAAACTTTTATTTTAATAATAGTCATATTCATTGTTAAGTGTAGGTACAAGGCTCGTCTTTAAAGCTGTCTTCACTTTGTAGTTCATGAAACCTTAAAATCAAAGTACCTATGCCCGCTCTCGGCGAGTGGACATTTTTAAAACATTTTACATTTTTACACAAAAATACAAATCTTTCTTCTTTATAAAAGTGTAGATGTAGATTAGTTATTATTAGGTACTTATGTCAACGCCAAGGTTTAGGCAGTTGTTTCGTGAAGTGGACAAACATTTTAGTTATAAAAATAAAATAAGTTAAAAAAGAATTTGTAGGTTGTTTAAGATCAATACTGTATCCTTCTCCTATCATTAGTATATTTTATTGATGATTATTTTCTCAAACTTGTAGTTATTTGCGCATAGTATAAAGCTACGCCCATATTCTACGGTGGGCGTTAGACAATTCTTTATTGACCCGGCCCACGCGGCCGCCATCTTGTATTTGCCATTATTTCTCTTTCTCTCTCTAAAATGTTATTTTATATTTTATTCTCTCGATAAGTTTACTTATATAGAGCAACAAAATATGCATTTCAGTGGTATATGAACTGCATTAATAGATAGGTATAAGATGGTATTTATTTATAGGTGTTTTAATTATGTATTTATTAATAATGTGTCTTATTTTTTCGAAAAGCGCAGTTTTAGAATTTATTTGATCCTAGTGATCCGGCATGGTTTCGATGGATGAATAAAATTTTCGAAAATAATATATAGCTCACATATTCACTGATTTTTCAGAGAGAAAGAGAGAGAAAGTGATATAGACTTTTTCACTTAGTTCGCTAATAACTCTAACATCTAGAAACCATAACTATCCATCTTTTTCCAATTCGGTAGTGAACTGTATCCACCACCAGTACTACTACACCAGTGAGGGATGATAAGTGAGGATGAAAAAGCATGTCAGTTAGCCAATCGTGGCAAATTCCACTAAAATTAATCACTATAGTTTCCGGGGGGAATCATGTGGAGGTCAGCAATGGACAGTTTAAGACTGATATAATGATGACGCACCTAAGCATTAAGTATAAGATTGTTTATTACTTGATTATGACAAGTGTAAAATATAAATTGAGTAGGTAAAAATATGTAATGCAGTTTCGGTTAAAAAAGTCGACAAGCATAAATATGTCTCTATCTACAAAGAACAGATGTAGTGTAGAGGCATATTTATACTTGTCTATATACACTATAGTTTGCAGACAAGGGGCTGGACATAACATATATATGTACCTACATAGACAAATTGGGTACTATGGGTGTCCTCTATTTTATGGATGATTATGGAATGTGATCCCGCCTGCACAATCGGTATATGTTGGCGGGGCACCAGTGATAGGTTGAGATAGTTGTTTTGAGATAGATATTGATCGTCAACTCGTAAACAACACCGTTGTACGTAATAATATTATTTTATCCCTTTGCCCATTTTACTATTCATGCGTTAACACCAAGATAGTAAGTATTATGTCTCTATACCTAATTGCATTAGCCAACAATCTTTTTAGACTATCTCCACGCCTTTTAGAGAGATAACTATGGGTTTCGTTAACACAATGGCTTAATATTTATCTTTCAATATTTCTAAAAGGGCAGCCGCTATTATACATTGAAATAGCTGTGAAAACGAATTTATTTGACAATACTAACTTTCAAGAAACGTACTCAATGTTTGTGTAATAATAATAAAAACAGCTAATAAAAATTGTAAGTGTATTCTTAAGATCCAGCCGTACCTGTAGGCAAAGGTATTTTTTGTTATAAATAGCTACAATACATAATATTGTATAAGGGGTGTAAAGGACGACACAATAGATTTTTTACCGCTGTTTATTACACTCACAATATACATACAATAGACACCGTATTGTCTATACAATGTCTCTTGTATAGAAATCGGCTGCTCCTTTCATCAACTTACGTCATTGGCGATTGTTTTCTCGTTAGGTTAGGTAGGTCTCGCTAGGTTTGTTCTGATTGTCGGGATATTAAACGTAACGATATGTTGTAATACATCTATTTGAGTATTAAATTATACATAAATATAGTTGAATTTGTTGATATGTGTAGAATTGAAAAAAATATATTTTTAATATAAGCTTACCCGGTGCCCTGTGTAGATTGATGCCACACGTACCCATTCTATTCCAGATTTATGGCAGTAACAGCGAACGAATTGCACATAAATCCATAATCATATGTATTTGCATGTATAGCTAATTTTGTTAGAAAACAGTTTTGCAATTTATTTATTCCTAATAATTCGGCTCGACTTCGGCCGGGTAAATAGAATTTTTGAAAATAATACAGGTACCTAACAATATTATCCTCATGCAGATCACTTAAAAATTGAGCAGGCTCTTAAGTAATAAAATAATAAACTATTAGATAGAATATTATACTTTATTGCGCTATAACATAATTATATTTTATATGTTACCAATATTTACATTTATCACATCATCAAATATATCTACAAATTATAAATAAATATCTATATATAATGTCTTATTGACTGTTCGCATCGTACTATATCACTTTAAACCACTAATAAACTTAATCACAGTCTTCGATCCATCGCAATTCAATTGTTTCTTGTTAAAACTAGCAATGTGACCGCTGGATCCCATCAATAACATCTCTTTGCTCTTCCTATTTATTTCACTGGTAAACTTTAATCTGAATCTTCGGGTACATCAAAATTCAATCGTCTCCTATTAAAAACGGCAATGTATCGCCTCAATATATTCCTCGGCGATGTATTAATTTCCTCGCGTGATCTCTCGACGATTCGCAAAGAAATGTCATACGCTGACTCTATTATGTCGTCTCCGGTCACAATTACCTCATTTGCCGACTGGTCCGTCTTTCGATCTGGAAGTAAAATGTAACATTAACACATGTAATTAATTAATTTTATTGAAAATGTATAAATACTATGACCAAACTTTCTCGTATCAAGTACCAATCTAAAAAGTATCTATAAATACCTTTTAGATTGGTACCTACTAAGAAACTGAAAGAGACAACAAACTTTAAACGTTCGAAAATCTTATATAATATTAATGGGTCGCTCTATCTGCTAAATTTTAATATATTATATATAGATTTGTTGTAGCTGTTTGAAGTTGAAATGTAAAAACATATATAAAATGTGATAAATAAAATATACCTATAAATAGTACATCGAAAACATAAAATTTACCTTTGTCCACAGACATTGCGACCTCCTGGGTTCTCTGACACTCACAATTTGTATTTGCCATTATTATTATTATTATATATTATTTAAATGAACAAACGAACACTGAGTACGCTCCTCGTAAGTTACTACTTTCGAATGATTGTGTTTTCACAACTACAGTCCTATTTAAACATTGAAATGTTGAAAAATAGGCAAGTAATTAGTGAATCATAAATACATGGAACCATTATGATAATGAAAACAATAGTTGTTTCTATAAAGTGGTGGATTTTGTCTAAAGTAATTTATGGATAATGCAATTATAATAGCTGAACAGCTACTAATGTATTTTTCAATTAATTTGATTTAGCAAAAAAAACTACCTCTTCAGCAAATTTTAAGTGTGTTAATCGACAGTCCAATGGGTATGACATATTTATTGCAAAATTTTCCTAGTTGGTTTCCAAATATAATTTCTAGTGTCACTAAGAAAAGTTTTAGAAAGAGAGAAAAAGTGGATCACCTTTTCGTAAAGAGGATTATGTCTTGAATTTTATAACGCAATACATTGCCGATCATCTATCCTAATAGAAACCATGGCACTTTGCAATTTATCTCAATTTAATCATTTATTAAACGCTAATGGCAGGTTGCTAGATTTTGTGCTTTTTAAGAATAATAATCTTATATTAATGTATATAGCACCGATCCTTTAAGTAAATTAGATAGACATAATCCTGCTTTTAATGTGAATATTGAATCTATTACCCAACTATTAACTGTGAAATATAACCCTGGGTCTTTTAAAACCAACTATTGGAAATGTAACTACAATCAAATTAAACTCGCTTTGAAATCAGAGCTTGATAGGAATGCTATTCTTTCTGGTTTAGATAAGAGAGATAATTAATATATATACTCCTAAGTGTAAGTCGAAGTCAAAAAACTATCTTGAACGGTTCAGTCTGCCTTTGATCAATTGTCTTAACGAGAAACCGAAATACCATCGTCAATTTAAAAAGTAAAAGAACCCCAGAGATTACGATACATTTGTTCTACTTAATAATAATAATAATAAACTCTTTATTGCGCACAGTAGAGATGTATACAAGGAGTATTTATACAGAATGTGCATATACAAAAGGCGGCCTTATCGCTAAAAGCAATCTCTTACAGACAACCTGAGTCGTAGAAGCAAGAAAATAATTGAAGAATGATACTAGTCTTGTATTCTGTTTATAGAAGATAGTTTAAAAGATAATAATAAGATGTTTTAGAAGTATGTGAACTGTAAAAAGCCGAGTAATTACATTCCACAATTGATGACACACAAATTTAATGTTGCATCTGACGCGCAGGTAATTTGTAAACTGTTTTCAGAGTACCTACTTTAAATCGGTATATAAAAAGCCATTTGATAGTAGCAACAACATTCAAAATGTCGTAAGTCTGTCAACTATTAGCGTGATACATGTTAACTGCGAAAATTTATTAAAAGCTATCATGAAGCTTCATTCAAATAAGGGTGCTGGTCCTGACGATGTGCCTGCTAGGTTTATAAAGACATGCGCAGATGAATGAAATGTTCTATTGCAAATATAATTTAATAAGCTGCTTAGCTTTTTTTATTGAAAAGCCTTTGATAAGATCACCTATTCGTTACTTATTAAAAAATTGTTTATATATGGCATTCATGGTAATTTATTGTGATAGATTTAGTCAGATGGTCGTTATTAGGGGTTTTATTTCTTCTCCTAATTCTTCTCTTCTTTATACTACTCATAATTAAGCAATTTAAAAATCCTCACCGTCTGTGTGTTCTATATTCTGCATTGGTTCGCCTTAAATTAATTTCGCTTGTCCGTTACCGTTATGTGTGTGACTACCATCACTCGAAGATTGACTACCAGTATTACTTCTAGAATTTTCAGCCTTCCATATTCCACAGCCTTCCATCGTCGACTGTCATTTCGGTACCCACTGATCTATTTAAAGTCGGTGTCTTTTCAACCGACTTCAAAAAGACGGAGGTTCTTAATTCGGTTGCATTTTGTTTGTTTATTACTTCTTAACTTCGTCAATTGCAAACCGATCAGTCCAGCAAAAGCTGAGTTTGTATCTATTGCCAGGCGCATACGAATACTGCACAATATATTGATTAATGAATATATGTACATTATAATTTCTGTGAAGAATGGCAATAAATTTAATTCTTATTCTTAAATTCTTTTTTTTTTTTTTATAGAAAGGATATACTTACTTTAATATATAAGTATATACTTTCTATTGTACTAATGTATAATAAAAATTATAACAAGAATGGTTTAGGATTATAGTTTAAATATATCAAATCATTTCGTATTGTTACAATTGAATTGTATCTTTTTTTATTGCGAAAGACAATTATAAATTATTCATGCTAAAAACGCGCGAGAGTAACATGCCCCCTGGATGTACATAGTAGCCTAATCAAACAACTACCTATTTACTTGTAATCGACCTCAAACAGACCAGTTGATAACACATGTACCTAATCAGATCCTGACTGGTAACGATGGGGCCGCATCAGGAGTACCTACTCTCTTTTAAATTAAATAAGTAGTTTCATTAATTGCCTGCCTGCTTTCCATCCACACCTATTATCTTTTCGGAGAGAGTGGATCCCCTAGCTATAACCACTTTTGTAGTTTTTAAATAATTCTCCTTTTTCCCTTTCCCCTAACTGTACATGCTGAGCTCTGTTTATAAATATTTTAAATTAGACGTATATATTTATAATTAGTACTTTGTGATTTCAGCCTTGTCATGTATCAAACAGTCAAATACCTTATTATAGTCGATAAATACGATGTAATGTGTAAGCTAGCACTCTGTATAGAGTATTATACAGAAGTTTACGATTGGTCTCTAGATTGCTCTCTAGTCGTGTCCCTTCAGTAAGATCTTCGCAAATATATCGTATATATTGTCAATGTATCTATTAGTAACAAAATAGGAAATATTGAATTGTTAACTGAATGTCTTAATAGCCATATATTTTGTACAAGTGAAACCTGATTGTTGGAATTCAAATTCATTTTTTTATATAACTTTAATTTTATTATTTATTGGGAATTTTATTACAATTTTTTTGTGACATTATACAGTATTAAATTATAAGAGCTCGGATCAAAATATTATTGAACTGGTTGAAAATTAAATTTTAAGAAAAAGTATTATTGTACATTTGAATATTATATACCTACACATGGTGTTAAGAGACATTTAAAATGGAATGACGATTTAGAAGTGTATTTGAATAAAGATACTTTAAATTTAAAAATTTGAAAAAAAAATCGAACATCACAGTAATAGGACGGCAATGTTCAATATCATAATAGTCTATTTTTTGTACAACACAATTATACTATAGGAACCTATACGTACTGATCATCACTGATTGATTGGAAGATGTTTATTATTCAATGATGTTTAATCTGCTACACAAATTAGAATGAAATTTGGTATACGGGTCGGTAACCCCCTTATGCATAAAAACATCAAACCTATTTTAGCTATTCAACTACTTTATCTCTTTCTTTAAATTAAACAACAAAACACTGTATCAGTTAAAGTATGTTTATAGAATATTTCAGTTTTTATGAATTAGAGGCGTAACCTATACAATACCTAGTATACTATCATATTATCTGTGACAATGCTTCATATAATGCTTTAGTCAGTGAAGCCGCAGGAATACAGCTATTATTAGTATATCCTAATGCTACTATAATAAATGCAAATTTCTTACTCATTCATGCCAAAACAATCGAACGGAATGTAATTATATGTAATTATAGTATTATGGGAAATAATGTTTAAATTCTTCCATTAAAAACTAATTAAGCGCAATGTAACGTTGTCAGATAATTTTCTAATTAATACTTACGCCTTACACCAAAGCTGATATATACCTATCCGTATGAGTAAGAATCGATTGGTAAATTTATGTAATAAATCTTTTTTCGTTGTCTTTACAATTGTCTTGATAAGGTTTAGTAAAGTATATGAAATGAGTGTATGAATAATTGTATGGAAAAATTAAAAATATTGCGTTAAATAAAGACGTAATTAAATAAATAAGTAAATAAACAAGTTATTAAATAAGGTCATAAATAAGTAAACAAATAAATAAATAAGGTAAAATAATAAATAAGTAGGTAAAATAAAAAAAACATTTGTTAAATATATTTTCTTTAATGTTTAATTCTACCCTTATGTTTCTATTACAATACTGTGTTCTCTTTGCGATGAGAGACCTTTAAATTATTATTTGACATATTGTTGACATAAAAACACAAATCTTAAATATTACAATTGTCGAGATCTAGCTAGCCAAAAATATTTTCATAGGTGACTTCCTAATTATAGTTCATTTAAATTTTCTTTTAGTATTTTATTTTATATCAGTCTTGTCTAATTATAATAGTAACTCTCGAAATATATACACTCATGTACTTACATACATTTGTAGAGTTTACAAAAATCATTACTCTTACATACAAAATAATACTTTTGGCATTTTTCACAACTACATTGTAATAAAACTAATACAAGTATTACATCAAATGCATAGTAATACAAGGCCTTTATTCCTACTATCTATTACTAATACAAAAAATGAAGAGATATAAATTACAAAAAAATCATCATATTTGATACAAATTAATACATACAAATAAAAAATAAAAAAATTACAAATACTAATAGACAAATATAAAAGGCAATTCCTTAAACATTAGGTACAATAGTAATCACAAATACGAGAGTTCTTCTTCAATTTTCTCTATACATGATTCGATGTCTTCACAATCAACAATCATGCGTTGTAGCTCATATTGAGTATCAATCAATAGATCCCTATCAAAATATCCTTTTTCGAGAGCCGTCATGCAAAAAGCAGACAGCCTTTCGAAGCACAGCGCTCTGTAGGGAATATGTATGTGACGATCACATATAGATATAGCTCTAACATATTTCCAGGCTAACAACACATATTCAATAACAGACTTCCATTGTTGAGAATCCAACAGGACTTTCCCCTGTTCCACTAAATACTTGTTGAAAGCTTCTAAGTGGCTACGTGCGTGAAAGTAAGCCAGCGAACCGTATTCAAAATTCATTCCCGGTGTTGACAACAATTTCACAATATTCCATCTTAAATGGAAAAACCTTTCCTCGAGCGGCAACAAGTCTGGGGCCGGCATGTTTGTTCTGACCTCGTCCTCGATGTCTGGATGTTTGTCCATGACAGATTTAATTATATCAATCAGTTGATTCGGCCTCAAATCTTTCAGGGCAACATCTAAAGGTCCATTATATTTTATTGCTTTCTCCAGTCTTGGTTTCTTATTTGGCGGTGTTGAGTCAATTTGCCAATTTGTGCTGATATCTTGCGATTCACTAGTATCACTGAAGTCTGTCCCCTCTGATGTCCAGTCTGAATCAATAGATTCAGAGCGCACGCGTTTCCGTGGGCTAGATTCTGAAGTGGCTGTTGAAGTGGGCGGAGAAAAGCAGACCGAGTTTGTTGACGGCGGTGGAAGAGGTGAGGTCCACCCAAATATTTCAACGTCGTCGTCAGTCGTGGAATTTCTTGTTAATTCATTTTCCGGCGACCTCGAGATATGAAGACATTCACGACCTGAATTCAAAGAATGTTAATTATACAACAATTGCCATATAATACAACAATAGGCATTAACAATAAAACGAGAAACGATAAATTATACTGGAAAATCTAACGCAAATATAAACAATGAATTTATTCTTAATAATATTCGTGTGGGACCAACACAGCAGTAAACCTTTTCAATTTAAAAAGAATAAAACACATTTAAAATAATAAATAGAACGGTATTTTAACTAGCATAGGTTTTGAGATTTTATAAAAAGAAACTTCCCAAAATAACAACAGTTACAACTTAAAAAGTCTAGGAGGTACATAGTTTATAATTTGTTATATGAATCAGGTATGGCAAGAGGCAAAATTTATTTCTTTTGTTCATTACAAATCTGCTCACCTCTCTGCTGGTTAACTGTTTCATTGCGGGGCGAGGAGGCCCGGCTCTGATGGCTGGGCGTGGAAGTTGACCTGCGATCCCTCGCATTCAAGAGCGGCACTAAGACCTCAGAATGGAGGCGATCCAGGCGTGCGGAGATCTCGTCCAGGGTTGCGCGAACGCGGCGCTTGCTCTCTGGTGTTATCGCTCTCTCCATTGCTCTTCACAACAAAATAAGGAATCAATTAATAAGAATAAAGTTGAGAAAGTTTTCGAATGTGTACAAGAGCAAGCGATTGAATGCCATCTGTTTTAAACTATTAATAAAAGATCACATACACATACAACAACTCAGACGATACTTTAAAAGTTGCAATAATTCTAAAAAATATAATTAATTCTAAGAGTATATTTACCTTAAGAAATCTCAGCCGTTAACTATCTTCACCGCGTTAATGATTTTCCCAAACGGGGGAAGAGAAAAAAATTATTGTCAAATAGAAATTAATACGCGCACTCAAACACAGTCACTGCTCACAAATATTGTTATTATTATTGCGATATCAGTAGATAATATTTAAAATAATAAACGAACACTAGAAACCAAACGTACACTCCTCGCTAGTTACTACTTCCGAATGACTTTACTGTCACAGGTACAGACCCTTTTATACTCGTACCTGGAAATATCGAAAAATAGACAATTAGTGGAAGGTGAATGAGTACATGGAGCCATTAGGACAATGACAATAATGGGCGTGTTTAGTAAAGGGCGGACTGGAGGGATTCATAGCTCATTAGCTAATTCAACTAATGACTATAATTGCATTCAAATGGTGATACGTAAGTTATAAAAATAAATATGTCTCCATACTCTGGAGTTGTGTAGTAATTACATGATAACGAGACAACCGAAACAACATTACAAAATAATTAGCTACTTAATTTTTATTTTAGACCCGGCATATTTAAATAATAAATAATCTTATACTAAATGTAATTATCTTATCCAGTGTAATTATCTTATTTGCCTTTTTATTAAAACTGCTAAAATATACTTGTGTTAATTCATTGTGTACTCGTACCTACTGTACTGTTGAATGACAATAGGTACACGTGTTATTCATATCTTATTTTCAAATAACCAATTTCGAACTAACCATTGCTGGGTTGTTTTCTGAGTTGTGGTCCTACGGAATAAAGTGCAACTAACTAGCTTTAATCTACTTACACATCAGTTAATAACGTAGGATGACGAAGAAAAAACAAATGTGTCTTCCTTTACACTAAGGAGATAAAGCGCAGCTTTGCACTATACGATACGCAAAGACGTTGGAGAAAACAATCGCCAATGACGTAAGTCGATGAAAGGAGCAGCCGATTTCTATACAAGAGACATTGTATAGACAATACGGTGTCTATTGTATGTATATTGTGGGTGTAATAAACAGCGGTAGAAAATCTATCGTGTCATCCATTACACCCCTTATACAACGTTATGTATTGTAGCTATTTAAAACAGAAATTACCTTTGTCTACAGGTACGGCTGGACCTTAAGAATGTTCTCAGAATTTTTATTAGCCGTTGTTATTATAATTACACAAACATTGAGTACGTTTCTTGAAAGTTAGTATTGTCAAATAAATTCGTTTTCACAGCTATGTATTAATGTATTAATAGCGGCTACCGTTAGTGCAGGCGGGGTTACCATTTCATTGTCATCCATTAGAAAAAAATACTTTTATTACTTATTAGTTATTGTTAGGTACTTATGTCACACCAAGATTTAGGTAGTTGTTTCGTGAAGTAGACAAACATTTTAGTTATAAAAAAAGGTAAAAAAGAATTCGTAATTTGTTTAATATCAATAAATACTCTATCTTTTTATTGATATATTTTATTGATGATTATTTTCTCAAACTTGTAGTTATTTGCGCATAGGTATAAAGCTACGCCCATATTCTGCGGTGGGCGTTAGACAATTCTTGATTGGCCCGACGCACGCGGCCGCCCTTGAATATGCCATTATTTCTCTCTCTCTCTCTCTCTCTCTCTCTAAAATTTTATTTTATATTTAATCATAAGCCATTTGTACAGTGTGCTCTTAAATTTTCTCAATGTCTTTATATTTATTATATTTTTTGGGTTATTATTATAAATTCGTGTACACATATTATAACAATGTTTTTGATAAATCGTAGTCCTAGGAATTCGATTTAATACCAGCCTATTTGGATTTCTTCTATTTCGCGGATAATGCTCTGTGGCAGTAATAAAGCTGTTTGAATTTTTCTTAACAAATGCAGATGCTTCATAAATATACATGCAACCTTGTGGAAGACTGTTATATACCTATTTTAAACAGTGGTCGGCAAGACTTCCAATATTTTAATTCTCTATTAAAACTCATTTTAAATAAGGAATATTAGAAATTATTTATTTTTTCTAAAATTGACAGATAATACAGACACTGCCACATTTAGATATGTAATAAACACTTCCTAAAAAAGCTTTTTAGTGAGGGATTCTAACAATTAAAAATATATTCCTGGCGTCTCGGATGTCATACAATAAAACACATTTTTTAAATATTTTTTCTTTAATATTTATTTGTACTCTAATGTTTATATTACAACACTGTTTTCTCTGAGGATATTGAGATTATTATTTGATACATGTACATAAATATAACAATCTTGAATAATACTATAATAATAATACAATTGTCAAGATCTAGCATACATACAAAATATAAAATAATAAAAATACATAC